>NC_041383.1:98696114-98731460 GCF_002162155.2 Triticum dicoccoides
GCCCCCGCACCCCGAGCCGGAGGAGGAGGACCAGGAGAAGGACGAGGAGGAGGAGGAGACGACGACCGCCTCTACCTCAGCTCAGCTCTGCTGCGGCGTGGTCTTGTGCCGGCCCCGAGCCCTAGGGATCCGGCACGACCGCGGCTTCCTCCGGGTCCAAGGCGGTCGGCCGGCGCCGTGTACGCCCTCGACTGCTGGTGAGCCCCTCCCCTCCACTTCCTTCTTCTTCTTCTTCCTCTTGCCCTCAACCTCTGCTCTAAGTCTCGACCGCTGTGCCGAGCCCGTCCATCTCCCGCGAGCTCACCACACCGCGCGAGCTCAACGACCGCTGTGCAGGGCACCACCATGCAGGTGACCCTCTGAATGTCAAAATTTCAACATTTTGATGGAGTACAATTGTTACAGTACAGTCAGAATTGTGTATGATTGTGCCTAAAGTAGATAATAGTGGACTTTAGGCTTTTTTAAAGGCAATACTAGTGAATTTCAATTAACTCCTTACGGTTCAGATCATATTTTGATTGTCAATAATAGTGGACTTTTAAGGCTTTTTTAGAGGCAATACTAGTGGATTTTAGGCTTTTTTACAGAAAAATAGGGGCAAGACTGTTACAGAAAAATTTAGTTAGGTACAATTATAGAAAAATCCAGTTAGGCTTTTTTAGAGGCAATACTAGTGGATTTTAGGTATCTATTTGCTTGTCCTTCAAATAGGGGCAAGACTGTTACAGAAAAATTACTAAATACAGTTAGCTACTGTCAAAAAATTCAGTTAGGTACAGTTAGCATCATGTAAGAAAATGGCCATAATGTGCCCTGATAATGATGTGTTTTGTCATAAAAATATCATATTTGTGATAGTTAGCATCAGTTAGGTACAGTTAGCATCAGCTAGGTACAGTTAGGTACTGTCAGGCTTGTTAGATTAATCTTCAGTTTACTTGACTTTTGAGCCTGCTAGTAGTTTACTTCCATGAGTTGTTTGATTGACATGGCACATTTGCAATGGAGTTTTATATATCTTTAGCCATAGTTTACTTGACTTTCAGGTTTGCTCGGCTCTTTACTTTACTTTAATTCTGGCGGGTCGATTTCTTCTCCCTCGTGTGGCATCACTGTCATATGACAGTATTAGTAAGCAAAGATTTTGTATGCTATCCCCATTGATTTTGGGGACTGTATTGCTTTGCTTGGATTTTGATTTTGATTTCTACTATTGGATTGGATTGAGGACAAGTTTTGTAGGTCTGGACCTTCAAATTCCATTCCTAGGTAGGGTAGCAACAACCAGTAGCTTAATTACTTAGTTTTGACTACCTGTCTGTCAATCTCTAGGCCTGTAGCTGTAGGCTCTAGAATTCAATTCAGATAAGCACCTATCTATCATCGTTTTCATTTCATTCTCACTTCGTTTCACCTATATATGTATGCTATATATCCTCCCTCTCCACAAACAAACATAGATAGACCATTTCTTACTCTAGATAGGTATGTACCCAATTCCTACACTAGATACATAGATAGGCAGCAGCAGCTTAACTGATCCCAAATCCTCCTCCTTCAAGGACCACTTCTGCCATTTCTTTGCTCCATATAAATTGCAGACAAACAAATTAATGTGCTCATATATTCACATTATAGTCAGTCAAACAAGATTTGGGGGGTAGTATTTCTGATTTTAGAGCACCTTTGCTAGATGTATTTTGTGATGAAAAAGACTCTTCCTTTGCACTAGTTTTCCTCTCGTTTGTTGTTACGCAAGATTATTTTGATGGAAGAGACATTACTGAAGTGTTAAAGTATGCATGTTTTGCTTAGTTGAAGAATCTGAGATATTATGGTACGAGTTCGTGGCTTAAATTTGCTTGTTCTTTGTTGTTGCCCATGATGTGCAACATATGCAGCTAGATTGTTCCTGCTCTTGTGTATCTGGTTTTATATTTATAACCTGCCATTACTGGATATTCCAATTGTAGTGTCCCTGTGATATAGGGTTGGCTGTTTAATTGATACACACCAAATTTTGCGGTAGCAGTGGTCGTTTCCTGATCAATCATGCCTAGTAGACTTTTTAATTAATTAGGAGCAGTGAACCCTTGTTTTGGAAACTTGAAACTGACTGGATGTTTAGCAATGTTCAGTAGGACCGAATTGTAGTAGCGCATTTACAGGGTAAGGTTGATGCATTCTTTCTAGTATGTGTTCTTCTCTACTTGATGGTGTGATGAAATGGTGCTTGATCTGAAGTTAGAAAGCAAGAGTGTGACAAAGTTATGTTAGGACGTAGTTTGTGATGATGCTACTTGTGATCTTGTGATGATGCTACTTGTGATCTTGTGATGATGCTACTTGTGATCTTCTGAAATGACCCATTGGTGACTTCATTACGCGGGGATAATGATTTTGCAGGTACCCCGAGAGGCCCTTGAGTTTGCCGGAATGTCGATTAATTTCCGTTCTGGCAAATTCGGGTACTCCATATGTCCTATTTTCAGCAAAGGTCATGCTGAAATTTTCCGTGAATTTTAGCATGACTTTGCTAAAAATAGGACATATAGGGTACTTGCGACTAATGCCGATTATCATGCATGTTTTGATCTATTGTAAGGGTACTAATTGGTCTCTTCTGCTGCTTATCAGAGATGGCGGGAAGCAGCCACCGCCGCTCTGCGACACCACAGTACGAGTTGGATGCTTCCGAGTTCTTCAGTATCATACTTGGGACTTCAGTATCATCCATGACGCAGGTATATAAAATGAGAGATCTCCCCTTCACCCATCTCATTATGATATCTGTTGTTTGCTACATCACTCATCGTCCCAAACTGCAGAGGCTGCCTGATAGTTTTATGAACATGCTGGGTGAAGATCCGCCAAATAATGTGAAGCTGCGACAGGCCAGCAGCGGGTTTCGCAGGCAGTGGGATGTGGAGTTGGTGATCAAGGAGGGCCACATGTACTTGTCTCGTGGGTGCGAGAAGTTCTACCGTGCTTACGACCTGCGTCTGGGGTACTTCCTTCTCTTCAGGTACGACGACGACGCCAGCATGCTCATCGTGAAGGTGTTCAACGCGACTATGTGTCACATGCGCTACGCCGACGATGATGATGCCGGTACGTTCTGCCTCTTCTTATTCCTCTACATTTGGCTTTGTCTCACATCGATTGTTAACGGTCATTGTTGCATTTGGACAGGTAATGGGAGCAGCAGCAGCGACACTGGCTACAGCCAAAGCAGCAGCGACTATGGCTGTAGCAAAAGCAACACCGATTCTGGCTTTAGCGATTCTGGCAGCAGCATAGACAACAAGAAGGATGATCCGGACTGGAGTGCGGAGAAGAGGAGCAGAGTGGGGATGAGGAGCTGCAGGATGACAATGGGCATCAGGCTGAGGATGACCTAGCGCTGGTGGTGGCTGACCAAGGGCAAGAGATGATGGTGGCTGACCATGGGCAAGAAATGGTGGTGGCTGACCATGGGCAAGAGATGGAGGTGGCTAAGGATGACCTAGCGATGGTCGTGCCCGTCCTGCCTGAAGGAGGCCTCGCGATGGTGGTGGTGCCTGACAATGACCACGCACCGGTGGTGGCGTCGGCGATCCCACAGCTAGGCGACATGACCACACCAATTGTGGTAGAAGACTACATCCCACTGCCTCCACTGCCTCCACCGCCTCGCCGCTCTTGGCGCATCAGGCTGAGGAAGGAGAAGGAGAAGAACAATGCATGAGAACTGAACTTTGTCAGGTATGTCAGATCTCCAAAATGATATATACACACTTAGTTACCTATGTTATCTCTAATATCCTTAGTTTCCTATAGGTTAGCTTCATTTTACCTAAGTTGGCTCTAATATGCTAACTTAGAGCTTATATGCTTAGTTTCCTATAGGTTAGCTCCAAAATAACTTATGTTAGCACAAAATGATCAAGTTTACATAATAAGCTTATAGTCTTTTTCTTATTCTTCTTCTTTTCCAAAATGACATAGGTTAGCTTCATTTTACCTAAGTTGGCTCTAATATACTAACTTAGAGCTTATATGCTTAGTTTCCTATAGGTTAGCTCCAAAATAACATATGTTAGCACAAAATGATCAAGTTTACATAATAAGCTTATAGTCTTCTTCTTATTCTTCTTCTTTTCCAAAATTCTTCTTCTTCTTCTTCTAGTGTTCTTCTTCTTCTAGTATTCTTCTAGTCTTCTTCTTCTTCTTCTTCTAACTTCTTGTTTATCATTTTGCAGATTTGATTTAATTCACGGAAGCTTGCATGGATGGAGTGCTTCTTTTCCATTTGTGTTTTTATTTTGTATCAATGTGAAACTTTTGTGAATTGATGGATAACGGTGTTGGATGAACAATGTGAAACTTTTGTAATATGTAACGATGGAATTATGTGTTGGCTATGTATGTATATATGGTGGAACTTGTGTGTTGGCTATGATTGTTATATGGATGCTTGTTGTATATATATGTGTTGGATATCTCATATGTGAAATAGTGACCTGAGATTAAGAAGAAGAAAATTAAAAAAAGTGTTACTAATGGCGCACTACCATGTGGTGCGCCATTAGTATAGCAGACACTAGTGGCGCACTGTGGGCAAAACTAATGGCGCACCAGTGGTGCGCCATTAGTATACCAGATACTAATGGCGCACCAGTGGTGCGCCATTAGTAAAAAATACTAGTGGCGTGATAGTAATGGCGCACCGGTAGTGCGTCATTAGTAGGAAAAACCGGTGCGCCATTAGTAGGCCTTTTCCTAGTAGTGTGATCTGCTGGATGTGGACGCCCTGGGATGGCGGCGGCGCTGATGGGAACGAGGTTGTCGCAGTCCCGTCGTAGGGCATCCCATACTGGGTGGCGGAGCTGACCGGCGGTGGCTGCTGCAGCTGCAACGGCTGCTGCGGTGTCGCGTCGGGCAGCGGTAGCGACTGCGGCGGAGCGCCGGGCACAGCGGAGGCCGCCAGGAGCGGCGGCTGCCACTGCAGCCAGGGCTGGGCGGTGGTGGCGATGGATGGCAGTTGCAGCGGCCCAGCGAGCGCGGCGAAGGCTGCCTGGTGCGGCGGCTGCCACGACAGCCACGGCATCGCGGGGGCGACAATGGGAGGCGCAGCCGGGTGCGGCCCGTAGGACCCGACCAAGAATAGGTGGATCTCCTGGACTGCCTGGGTTAGGTCCCGCAGCACCCCGAACACCTCCTCCGGGGTGAGGATGGCGGGGGTGGGCGCGACGGAGGATCCCGGCGCGGACATGAGTGGGGCGATGGTCATGGTGGTCGCCTGTCAGGACCCCGACTCGATATCACATTGATCTAGCTGGTAACACCTCATATCACTTTGCGGCCTCACGCACGGTATCCCCACGGGTGTCGTCTTACCTTTTCCCGGGACCGTTTGCGCCTTTTGGCTCACGTATATGAAAGTGTCGCTAGCATCCATATGATAAAAAGCCCGGGCTGACAAGACTAGTCGCAAACCCAAAGTGGCACAGACTTACAGGGACAGGCATCCATGACCCAGCTTCGAACGTGTCGGTCATCAGCAAATGGGTCCGGGCTGTAGCACTGGGCTAGCAGGACTCCGGTAAACCAGGCTGTAGCGGGCTAACAGGACTCCGGTACTCAAAGCGTGACATTTCCCCAAAGGGACAGACACAGGAACGAAGAAGGACACATGCCGGCCAGCCTAAGTGTTCCAGAGCAGTAGCAAGCTACCATGGCTCAGCGGTAACACTAGGAGACATTTCCCGGTAAGAGAGGCTACTAAAGATAAACAACTAGATAGTCAGATCCCACACATACCAAGCATTTCAATCATACACACAATATGCTCGATATGTGCAAATACAACGAAGCATCACAACATGACTCTATGACACAAGTACTTTATTTAAGGCTCAGTGAGCCATACATAACACACACAAAGGTACGGGTCTCACGACCCCACATACAAGTCATACAGTCATACAAACCAGCAGCGGAAGTAACTTGTCTGAGTACAGACAACTAGTAAAACAAAAGAGGCTTGGAAAGCCTAGCTATACTACGTGGTCCTTCACAAGCTCAGGGTCACCACCTGGGTCCTTAGCCTACTCGTTGATGTCCACGTCTACATAGAACCCATCAGAAGGGGTTGCAGCGTCTTCTGTAAAATGTAGATTATAGCAACATGAGTACAAAGGTACTCAGCAAGACTTACATCAGATCCTACATACATGCATAGTATCAAGAAGGGTTGGTGGAGTTATTGCAGCAAGCCAGCTTTGACTCTTGGCTAGGCTATCCTACGATACTCCAACTTGAAATGGTTTTGTGCACACGAGTCCACTACTCACCAATTCAATACACTGCCGAGGATCCACCTCCGTCTTCCTACGGAAGAGCCATCCTCGGCACTCACACTTATCTTGAGGCTTTTAACAGTTTCCATTTACTTGTCTATGAACTGTATAGGCAACCAAGTAGTCCTTTACCGCGGACGCGGCTATTCGAATAGATTATGATAACCCTGCAGGGGTGTACTTCTTCATACATGTTTCCACCACTTAGCGTCTGCACACGACATGTGCTCGGCAGACTTCAAGCGAAAGCCGACGTGGGTGTAGACCACGACCTACCTAAACACTTAAGCCTCTAGTCCAGGTTTATCGCCTATTCAGGTTCCATCCGCAGGGAGTCCGGCCGAGGTTTCCCATACGGCCTCGAACGATGTGAACAGGGTTCCCGAGATACCTAACGGGTATTCGGTACACCCGGCCACGTACCTACCGCATCACAGCCCACCCCTACGGTCAGCGCTGTCCACGGCCTCCAGTAGGCTACAAACACCAGAAACTACTTGCAACTCCTGGACAGAGTGCTAGGGTGAATAAGAAGTCGAGCGGGGTCATATTTCAGGGCCCAATGTATGGTAGTAGCTGATTCTTAAATCACACATACAGATCT
The DNA here is from genome assembly GCF_002162155.2 of Triticum dicoccoides. Taxonomy (NCBI): domain Eukaryota; kingdom Viridiplantae; phylum Streptophyta; class Magnoliopsida; order Poales; family Poaceae; genus Triticum; species Triticum dicoccoides. The sequence continues at coordinate 98,703,063 of NC_041383.1, forward strand.
CAGTGCTTAAGGTCGGCTTCAATGAAACAACCCACCATGTACTCCTACATGGCCTCTCATCGATACCTTTACCAAATCGTGTTCACCACACCACTCTCATTACCGACATAATCATTTCACTCTAGCCCATCACCCAGATGAACCAGACCTGACACGACTCTAAGCATAGCAGGCATAGCAAGGTAGGAACAACACATACATATGGCTCAATCAACTCCTACACATGCTAGTGGGTTTCATCTAGTTACTGTGGCAATGACAGGTCATGCAGAGGAAATGGGTTCAACTACCGTAGCACACAGCAGTTTGAATCGTGTTGTCTTAATGCAGTAAAAGAGAGCAGGAGCGAGAACATGGGATTGTATCGATATGATCAAATGGTTGGTTGCTTGCCTGATGGTTCGATGCACGGATACGGTTCTTCGTTAGGGTAGTCACGGTACTCCTCGGGGACAGATCCTGTCGTAAAGGATAACGATACACAGGCATCACCAAACAATGTGCAACAATATGATGCATGCATGAAACATGGCAATATGAGTGTGTTGGGCTAATGCAACTAAAGCTACCAACGCTGTCAGGACCCCGACTCGATGTCACATCGATCTAGCTGGTAACACCTCATATCACTTTGCGGCCTCACGCACGGTATCCCCACGGGTGTCGTCTTACCTTTTCCCGGGACCGTTTGCGCCTTTTGGCTCGCGTATATGAAAGTGTCGCTAGCATCCATATGATAAAGAGCCCGGGCTGACATGACTAGTCGTAAACCCAAAGTGGCACAGACTTACAGGGACAGGCATCCATGACCCAGCTTCGAACGTGTCGGTCATCAGCAAGTGGGTCCGGGCTGTAGCACTGGGCTAGCAGGACTCCGGTAAACCGGGCTGTAGCGGGCTAACAGGACTCCGGTACTCAAAGCGTGACATTTCACCGAAGGGACAGACACAGGAACGAAGAAGGACACATGCCGGCCAGCCTAAGTGTTCCAGAGCAGTAGCAAGCTACCATGGCTCAGCGGTAACACTAGGAGACATTTCCCGGTAAGAGAGGCTACTAAAGATAAACAACTAGATAGTCAGATCCCACACATACCAAGCATTTCAATCATACACACAATATGCTCGATATGTGCAAATACAACGAAGCATCACAACATGACTCTATGACACAAGTACTTTATTTAAGGCTCAGTGAGCCATACATAACATACACAAAGGTACGGGTCTCACGACCCAACATACAAGTCATACAAACCAGCAGCGGAAGTAACTTGTCTGAGTACAGACAACTAGTAAAATAAAAGAGGCTTGGAAAGCCTAGCTATACTACGTGGTCCTTCACAAGCTCAGGGTCACCACCTGGGTCTTTAGCCTACTCGTTGATGTCAACGTCTACATAGAACCCATCAGAAGGGGTTGCAGCGTCTTCTGTAAAAATGTAGATTATAGCAACATGAGTACAAAGGTACTCAGCAAGACTTACATCAGATCCTACATACATGCTTAGTATCAAGAAGGGTTGGTGGAGTTATTGCAGCAAGCCAGCTTTGACTCTTGGCTAAACTATCCTACGATACTCCAACTTGAAATGGTTTTGCGCACACGAGTCCACTACTCACCACTTCAATACACTACCGAGGATCCACCTCCGTCTTCCTACGGAAGAGCCATCCTCGGCACTCACACTTATCTTGAGGCTTTTAACAGTTTCCATTTACTTGTCTATGAACTGTATAGGCAACCAAGTAGTCCTTTACCGCGGACGCGGCTATTCGAATAGATTATGATAACCCTGCAGGGGTGTACTTCTTCATACATGTTTCCACCACTTAGCGTCCGCACACGACATGTGCTCGGCAGACTTCAAGCGAAAGCCGACGTGGGTGTAGACCACGACCTACCTAAACACTTAAGCCTCTAGTCCAGGTTTATCGCCTATTCAGGTTCCATCCGCAGGGAGTCCGGCCGAGGTTTCCCATACGGCCCCGAACGATGTGAACAGGGTTCCCGAGATACCTAACGGGTATTCGGTACACCCGGCCACGTACCTACCGCATCACAGCCCACCCCTACGGTCAGCGCTGTCCACGGCCTCCAGTAGGCTACAAACACCAGAAACTACTTGCAACTCCTGGACAGAGAGCTAGGGTGAATAAGAAGTCGAGCGGGGTCATATTTCAGGGCCCAATGCATGGTAGTAGCTGTATCTTAAATCACGCATACAGATCTCAGTGCTTAAGGTCGGCTTCAATGAAACAACCCACCATGTACTCCTACATGGCCTCTCATCGATTCCTTTACCAAATCGTGTTCACCACACCACTCTCATTACCGACATACTCATTTCACTCTAGCCCATCACCCAGATGAACCAGACCTGACACGACTCTAAGCATAGCAGGCATAGCAAGGTAGGAACAACACATACATATGGCTCAATCAACTCCTACACATGCTAGTGGGTTTCATCTAGTTACTGTGGCAATGACAGGTCATGCAGAGGAAATGGGTTCAACTACCGTAGCACACAGCAGTTTGAAACGCGTTGTCTTAATGCAGTAAAAGAGAGCAGGAGCGAGAACATGGGATTGTATCGATATGATCAAATGGTTGGTTGCTTGCCTGATGGCTCGATGCACTGATACGGTTCTTCGTTAGGGTAATCACGGTACTCCTCGGAGACAGAACCTGCCGCAGAGAGCACCGATACGCAAACATTACCAAACAGTATGCAACAATATGATGCATGCATGAGACATGGCAAAATGAGTGTATTGGGCTAATGCAACTAAAACCAGAAGGGTTTGAACAAATTTGAATCAAGGATTCAAATTTCAAATTCAAATATGGCCTTTTAAAGTGCTTTTCCTTGTTCTGCTTGAAACATCAATTTAACTTGTTTGATCATGCATGAAAATAGTACAGATGGATAGATTGGATTTTTCTGATCATTTTTCATATATAATTTGTCCAATTTGGAGTTACAGAATAAAAGTTATGAATTTTTGAAGTTTAAATAATATTCTGGAATTTCCTGATTTAAATTAAATCCAGAAATTATAGTTATTGCGCCAGCATGACGTCAGCATGACGTCAGTGGTCAACTGCGGCTGGCTGGAGTCAAACCTGACGTGTGGGGCCCACACGTCAGTGACAGGGGGTTAAACAGGGTTAAATTAATTCTAATTACTAATTAGTGGCGCTGGGGCCCACTGGTCAGTGTCAGGGGTTAACTAATAGTGGTTAGCGCTAATCTAACCATCTGACCGACAGGGCCCACGCGTCAGTGACCCTGGGGGGTCAAACCTCAGGTCGGACAGGTCAAACCCCACCGGCGACATGACGCCGGCGAGGCCCGAGACGGCGGCGAAAGTGCTTTTTGCCATTCCGGCAACCAAATGGACGGCGGAAGGCATCTACGTGTTGCTGAGGTTGAGCCGCGACTATTGGTGGTGGTGGTTGGGCTCGGGGTGGCCAGAGTTGACGGCGGCGAGCTCGGCTGCGGCGGCCGGAGTTCGGGTGCGGTCGGAATCGACGTTGCAGGGGGCTTGGGGAGGCGTTAGTGCGCGCTACGTGCTCCTAGTGAGGTGTGGAGCACGATGGTGTGCTCGGTTGGGTGCTACGGTGACCGTGGCCACGACGGCGACATCGCCGGCGGCGTGGAGCTCTCGGCCAAGGTGGGGCTAGGGCCTAGAGGTCGGGAGAGACCAGGGGAGAAGGGGGAAACGATCCGGGGGCTCACCGCGGAGCTGCAGAGGTGGTTAGCGGGCTCGGGGACGCGCTGGAGACGACGAATTCGACGGCGACGATGATCGGAGCCCGAAGAGGGGAACGGCGACGTGGCGGCGATGCAGGGCTTCCGGGGAGCTGTGGAGCGGTGGGGAGGAAGAGGGAGTCGAGGCGGAGCTCCTGAGCTAGTCGGGGGAGCGAGGGGTGGCCGGGGATGGCTGCTATGGCGAACGGCGGCGACGGTGGTGTTCGGCCGTGTGAGAGAGAGAGCGAGAGAGAGGAAGGAAGAGCCGGGAGAGAGTGAGAGAGAGCAGGGGGGATCGGGACGGCCTGCGGGAGTCGTCCACGCGGCCAGGAGCGCGTCGGCAAGCAGGAGGTGGCCGCGCGGCCGTGCGCGCGCGAGCACGCAGCAGCTTCGGGGCAAGGGGAGGAAGACGACGGAGAGCTGCAGTGGTGGGCTGGGCCGGCTGCTGGCTGGGCCGGCCAGCTGGCTGGGCCGCACAGTGGAAGAGCCCAGGTAAGTTTTCCCCCTTTTTATTTCTGTTTCTGTTTTATTTAATATATCTGCAACTTTGTTGAATTTAATAAAACACCTAGGCAACTTCAAAATTCACCAAACTATTCCTGGCCCATAGTTGGATTATTTCCAACATGAAACATTTTAGTTTGGAGATATTTGAGCATTTAAATATTTTATATTATTTTAAATGCCCAAATTCAAATATTTATGATTTAATTCAAAAACCCTAGGATGGCCTAGGAAAATGTGCACCATTTTTGGCAGAGGTTCTGAACCAAGGCAAAAATGATGGGCATTTTAGAAGGGCATTTCAGGTTCATTGAAAAATTATTTTAGTAACCCTAGTTGGTTTCAGAGGGGACTGGGGGTTCTGTCATCCCCATTTCAAGTTTCTGATGAAAGAATAAACATGATGCAACACTCTAATGCATGACTAGCTAGGTTGTGACAACTCACCCCCACTCAAAAGAATCTCGTCCCGAGATTTGGGTTCCTCCGAGAGGAAGGCGGGATATTCAAGTCGAAGACGATCCTCCCTTTCCCAAGTTGCTTCATCCTCAGAATGGTGCGACCATTGAACCTTGAGAAACTTGATATTTTGACGTCGGGTGGTACGTTCGGCCTGATCGAGGATACGAACGGGGTACTCTCGATATGTAAGATTATCTTGGAGATCAAGCGTTTCGTGGTCCACTTCACGGATAGGATCCGAGAAGCAACGCCTGAGTTGAGAAACGTGGAAGACATCATGAACTCTGGAGAGGTGCGGAGGTAGTTCCAACTGGTAGGCAACTTCTCCTCGTTTGGCAAGAATGCGAAAAGGTCCAATGTAACGAGGAGCCAATTTGCCTTTGATACCGAAACGATGGGTTCCCTTCAGAGGGGTGACCCGAAGATAAGCCTTCTCGTCAACCTCGAAAGTCATAGCCTTATGTTTTCGGTCATATTGACTCTTTTGACGGGATTGGGCTGTTTTCAACTTTTCACGAACGATACGAACTTGTTCTTCTGCTTCCTGAATCATATCCGGGCCAAAGAATTGTCTTTCCCCGGTCTCTGACCAGTTAAGGGGTGTTCGACATCGTCGTCCATAGAGAACTTCAAAAGGGGCTTTACCCAAGCTAGATTGATAGCTGTTGTTGTAAGCGAATTCGGCAAATGGAAGGCACTTCTCCCAGTTCATTCCAAATGAGATAACAGAGGCTCGAAGCATGTCTTCTAGAATTTGGTTGACGCGTTCCACTTGACCACTCGACTGAGGGTGGAAAGCGGTGCTAAAGGAGAGACGGGTTCCCATAGCATTTTGGAAACTTTCCCAAAATCGAGAGGCGAAAAGACTTCCTCGATCCGAGTTAATTTCCAAAGGAACACCATGGAGGGACACTATTCGGGAGATGTATAAGTCTGCCAGCTGACTAGCGGTTATACTCTCTCGAACAGGTAGGAAATGGGCTACTTTGGAAAGACGATCGACCACGACGAAAATAACATTATTCCCTCTCTTGGTCCTGGGAAAACCGGTAATGAAATCCATACCAATTTTATCCCATTTCCATTCAGGAATAGCTAAGGGTTGAAGGGTGCCAGCAGGCCGTTGATGCTCTGCTTTAACACGACGACAGACGTCGCAATTTGCAACATACTGAGCAATTTCTCTCTTCATCCTAGTCCACCAGAACCTCTGGCGTAGGTCCTGATACATCTTAGTACTACCAGGATGAATGGTGAGAGGGGATTCATGAGCCTCCTTAAGGATCAACTGCCGTAGATGCTGGTTCTTGGGAACCACTAGACGGTTCTCAAAGTACACAACACCATGATCATTTGTGGAGAAACAACTAGCACCTCCGCTAGCAATGTTCTCCTTGATCTTAGCTATTCCCTTATCTCGCTTCTGGGCAGCAATGATTTGATCCATAAGAGTAGGTTTCGCCACCAAGGTGGAAAGAAATCCTTGAGGAACAATGTGAAGGTTAAGCTTCCGAAATTCCTCATGGAGAAGCGGTTGACTTTGTTGTAACATCAGATTGTTACAATAAGATTTACGACTTAGCGCATCAGCCATGACGTTGGCTTTCCCTGGGGTGTAGGTTATTCCTAAGTCGAAGTCGGTGATCAATTCAACCCAACGTCTCTGCCTGAGATTCAAATCCGGTTGGGTGAAAATATACTTCAGACTTTGGTGATCAGTGAATATTTCGCAACGATTACCGAGGAGGTAATGTCGCCAGGTCTTAAGTGCATAGACTACGGCTGCAAGCTCTAGATCATGGGTAGGATAATTCTCCTCATGTGGGTGCAATTGTCGTGAAGCGTAGGCAATTACGTGTCGATCTTGCATGAGAATGCAACCTAGTCCTTGTCGCGAGGCGTCGCAGTAGATAACAAAGTCCTTGGAGAAGTCTGGCGGTACCAGCACGGGAGCAGAAGTCAGGCGTCTTTTCAGTTCCTGAAAGCTGTGCTCACATTGTGGAGTCCATTCGAACTTTTTATCTTTCTTGAGGAGTTCAGTTAAAGGTTTAGCAACTTTGGAGAAGTTTTCGACAAAGCGACGGCAATAGCTCGCTAAGCCTAGAAAACTCCAAACTTGCTTGACCGATTCGGGTGGAGTCCAGTTAAGGACGGCTTGAACTCGCTCGGGGTTAACAGCAATACCTTTACCAGATATTACATGACCCAGATAGGTCACTTCTGACAACCAGAATTTACATTTAGAAAATTTGGCATAAAGGCGATGCTCTCGAAGTTTCTGCAACACTAGCCTTAGATGTTCGGCATGTTCTTCCTCGTTCTTGGAGTAGATGAGTATATCATCGAGGTAAACCACGACGAATTTATCCAAATACTCCATGAAGATTGAATTCATTAACCGAGAAAAGGTGGCTGGAGCGTTGGTTAATCCGAAGGACATGACGGTGTACTCGTATTGGCCATAACGAGTAACAAAGGCCGTTTTAGGAATGTCCCCGTTTCTGATTTTGATTTGATGGTAGCCCAACCTCAAATCCATCTTGGAGAAGACTGAGGATCCAGATCCTGGGAAGCGGATATTTGTTCTTGATTGTGACCAAATTGACAGGTCGGTAATCTACAACCATCCGGTCCGTACCATCCTTCTTCTTGACGAATAGGACGGGGCAAGCCCACGGAGAGGAGCTAGGTCGGATAAAACCCTTTTTCAAGGACTCATCGAGTTGTTTCTTAAGCTCGGCTAGTTCTAGGGGTGCCATCTTATAAGGTCTTCTAGCAATCGGAACGGTTCCTGGAATGAGGTCTATTACAAACTCAACGTCCCTGTCAGGTGGAACACCTGGCAATTCCTCTGGAAAGACATCCGGGAAGTCACGGACTACCGGAACGTCCTCAAGGTCTGGCAAAGGGCTGGCGTTAAGAGAATATAATTGTCGCTTGGCTATTCGGGTCAAGACATTGACTATCTTCCCCGAAGGATGGGTGAGTTGAACAGTCCTAGAGAAACAATCAATTTTGGCTTGATGAGCTGACATCCAGTCCATACCCAAAATGATATTAATATCTGAAGATTTAAGGGCTATTAAAGAGGCAAGGAAAACAAGTCTGTCGACTTGGATTTCATTTCCATAACTTACCCTAGAGGTCTGCCATCTAGAACCAGGGGTAGAAATCTCCATAGTGGATGGCATGTCACAGAATGCAACGTTATGCAAACGAGCATAACTTTTGGATATAAAAGAATGAGAGGCTCCTGTATCGAAAAGAACAGATGCCGGGTGGCAATTAACAAGAAGCGTACCGAGAACGACGTTGGGATCCTCTTGAGCTTCTTCGGCAGAGATACAGTTGACATGGCCACGTGAAGCGGTGACCGGCTTGGCGTGGAATATTTTTCCTGTCGGCTTGCCACGGCCAACAGCTTTAGCAGATTGATTGGGGTTGGTCTGGGGACACTCACGCATATAGTGACCAGATTCCCCACACTTGAAACAAGTCAGGGAACTGGTACGTGGAGGAGCATTGTTAGTTGGACCCCCATAGGGCTTGGCTGGAGCAGACTGTTGAATGGGGCGAGGCGCCTGGAAGGATGGCCTCGGTGTAAACCTGGGTGGCAGGGCGGTGTTGGGCACCCACACGCGGCGCTTCTGAGGACCAGCACCGGATGAGGAATCCGTGTCACGTCCATGCTTGCGTGTTGCGTCATAGTCAGTCTGACCAGTTTCAGCACTGATGGCTTTGTTGACAAGTTTCGAAAAAGATGTGCACTCACGCAGACGGAGGTCGCGGCGAAGCTCAGGACTAAGGCCCTTACGGAACCTTGCTTGCTTCTTGGCGTCAGTAGAAACTTCCTCAGTTGCATATCGGGCGAGATTACCAAACTCCCTGCTATAGGCATCCACAGAAAGTCGGCCTTGGGTGAAACTGCAAAATTCTTCTCGTTTACGGTCCATGAGACCCTCCGGAATGTGATGTTCACGGAAAGCCTCGCTGAATTCAGCCCAAGTAGTGATATGGCCCGCTGGGTGCATAGCTCCATAATTCTCCCACCATAGACAGGCGGGGCCTTCAAGATGATATGCAGCAAAGGTGACCTTGTCAGCCTCCGCTACCAGCGCGGAACGCAGTTTGTGAGCGATACTGCGAAGCCAGTCATCAGCGTCGAGAGGCTCGACGGAGTGGTGGAACGTGGGTGGATGCAATTTGATAAAATCACTGAGTGACACCACGTTAGCCCTCTGATGGTGTGCTGTATTCTGTTCAATACGCTCCAACAAACGGTTTGTCTCCCGCTTGTTTCTCTCAGCTTCCATCATAACCTCGGCTAGTGAAGGAGGATGAGGCAGATTTGCATCCCTGGCTTCACTGCCTTCGGCCTGCTCTTGAGAAGCAGGATTTGCGCGCGTGTTGACCATCCTAGGTAAACAAGACAATGATTTAGTCAGGATGGTAAAATTCCGACATAGGATATAGGATGTAAAGAATAACTCGAAATGCAAGATGATCATCCGTATGACATGGTAGATACAGAAACTGCTTCTTTTATTCCATCGTCATACACACCATACAGGGTTTAGTACAAGACCAAACAAAGTACTATTACGGTGAAAGAGGATTACATCTCATCGGAGGCATTCCAAGCTCTTATACATTATTTTTCTACATCTCCGGAAGAGTACAAACTAGGTCATATCCCACGAGTCACGCGGGACGATAGACGACACAGCTAGTGCGAACTAGTGATACTACCACTAACTCAGACCGATCCGTAGTAGTCCTCGTAGAAGTCACCTCCATAGCCTGGAAGCTCAACATGATCATCCGGAAACAGACGATCTCGCGGAGCTTGTGGTCCATAGGGGCTAGGATGAGGCCTTGGACCAACAAACGATGGCCTGCGGGGACCGCGAGGTGGGGTGATGCCTCCTACATCACGCCAAACCATCACGTCTGGCAGAGCAGATCTCACAGGATAGAGATCGCGCATATCTGAACATCCAGCTTGCACCGCCGGTGCGAACCGAGTCAGAGTGGCCCAGTGGTCAGCACGGGTATTGAAGAGCTCTAACCTCAAGGCCCGATTTTCACGGTCCTTATCCTCGAGCATCTCAGCAGTGGTGCGAGTCCGTGAATCCTCCTGAGTGGGGTCAGCATAGATAGCCTGGAGATACCCTTGTGCTCCCGGAAGTGATCCTGGCATATACCGGAAATCAGAGTCCCGAAATAGACCAGATCTGACTCGCATAATGGTCATCATAGAGTAGGCGGCGTCCTGCACAGCCATCTCAATAGTAACCCCGAGTCCATAGGAACAGTGAAGAGGCTCAGTGGATCCAGGATAAGATGGAAATATCCTGACAGTGCAGAGATACTGGCTTTGATTGAAGTCCCGGAATTGCTCTTCGACCGTGTACTCGGGATACCAGCGGTATCCAGCCTCAGTCATTACCCTGACCAACTTAGCAGTATGGCCGGGTACATCTAAGCATCGAGTCAGGCGAACCACTTGATTGAGGTCGCGAGTGGCCATCTGAAAGCACAATCATAATGCAAAGGCATTAGAATTTCTAGCAAAATTTCGGCAGCATAACAGCTGTAAATGCTCAAAAAGGATTTGAGACATTTGACAAAGGAGTTCGTACACACTCATCATCATCATATCAAAGTTCTGAAACCATTCTGGCAACATAATGTGGTAGTAGAACTGAACTAGGCTGGTAACCATCAAACTTATAAGGTACTACTGATTAGTAACTCGTGATCCTGATAGAGAGAACAGATCCTAATTCCTTAACCCCCGGTGGAAGAATGGACTGACTCAGATCAGAAAGTCATAAGGTATAAGGAGTAAAAAGAGCCTTACGTTCCAACCCACAAACAATTCCCCTACATATAACTAAAGAATTTCTAGACTCAACATCGACCAGTTTGGCTTGGAGAACCTACAGGCAGTCCGGCTCTGATGCCAACGCTGTCAGGACCCCGACTCGATATCACATTGATCTAGCTGGTAACACCTCATATCACTTTGCGGCCTCACGCACGGTATCCCCACGGGTGTCGTCTTACCTTTTCCCGGGACCGTTTGCGCCTTTTGGCTCACGTATATGAAAGTGTCGCTAGCATCCATATGATAAAAAGCCCGGGCTGACAAGACTAGTCGCAAACCCAAAGTGGCAAAGACTTACAGGGACAGGCATCCATGACCCAGCTTCGAACGTGTCGGTCATCAGCAAATGGGTCCGGGCTGTAGCACTGGGCTAGCAGGACTCCGGTAAACCGGGCTGTAGCGGGCTAACAGGACTCCGGTACTCAAAGCGTGACATTTCCCCAAAGGGACAGACACAGGAACGAAGAAGGACACATGCCGGCCAGCCTAAGTGTTCCAGAGCAGTAGCAAGCTACCATGGCTCAGCGGTAACACTAGGAGACATTTCCCGGTAAGAGAGGCTACTAAAGATAAACAACTAGATAGTCAGATCCCACACATACCAAGCATTTCAATCATACACACAATATGCTCGATATGTGCAAATACAACGAAGCATCACAACATGACTCTATGACACAAGTACTTTATTTAAGGCTCAGTGAGCCATACATAACACACACAAAGGTACGGGTCTCACGACCCCACATACAAGTCATACAGTCATACAAACCAGCAGCGGAAGTAACTTGTCTGAGTACAGACAACTAGTAAAACAAAAGAGGCTTGGAAAGCCTAGCTATACTACGTGGTCCTTCACAAGCTCAGGGTCACCACCTGGGTCCTTAGCCTACTCGTTGATGTCAACGTCTACATAGAACCCATCAGAAGGGGTTGCAGCGTCTTCTGTAAAATGTAGATTATAGCAACATGAGTACAAAGGTACTCAGCAAGACTTACATCAGATCCTACATACATGCATAGTATCAAGAAGGGTTGGTGGAGTTATTGCAGCAAGCCAGCTTTGACTCTTGGCTAGGCTATCCTACGATACTCCAACTTGAAATGGTTTTGCGCACACGAGTCCACTACTCACCAATTCAATACACTGCCGAGGATCCACCTCCGTCTTCCTACGGAAGAGCCATCCTCGGCACTCACACTTATCTTGAGGCTTTTAACAGTTTCCATTTACTTGTCTATGAACTGTATAGGCAACCAAGTAGTCCTTTACCGCGGACGCGGCTATTCGAATAGATTATGATAACCCTGCAGGGGTGTACTTCTTCATACATGTTTCCACCACTTAGCGTCTGCACACGACATGTGCTCGGCAGACTTCAAGCGAAAGCCGACGTGGGTGTAGACCACGACCTACCTAAACACTTAAGCCTCTAGTCCAGGTTTATCGCCTATTCAGGTTCCATCCGCAGGGAGTCCGGCCGAGGTTTCCCATACGGCCCCGAACGATGTGAACAGGGTTCCCGAGATACCTAACGGGTATTCGGTACACCCGGCCACGTACCTACCGCATCACAACCCACCCCTACGGTCAGCGCTGTCCACGGCCTCCAGTAGGCTACAAACACCAGAAACTACTTGCAACTCCTGGACAGAGAGCTAGGGTGAATAAGAAGTCGAGCGGGGTCATATTTCAGGGCCCAATGCATGGTAGTAGCTGTATCTTAAATCACGCATACAGATCTCAGTGCTTAAGGTCGGCTTCAATGAAACAACCCACCATGTACTCCTACATGGCCTCTCATCGATACCTTTACCAAATCGTGTTCACCACACCACTCTCATTACCGACATGATCATTTCACTCTAGCCCATCACCCAGATGAACCAGACCTGACACGACTCTAAGCATAGCAGGCATAGCAAGGTAGGAACAACACATACATATGGCTCAATCAACTCCTACACATGCTAGTGAGTTTCATCTAGTTACTGTGGCAATGACAGGTCATGCAGAGGAAATGGGTTCAACTACCGTAGCACACAGCAGTTTGAATCGCGTTGTCTTAATGCAGTAAAAGAGAGCAGGAGCGAGAACATGGGATTGTATCGATATGATCAAATGGTTGGTTGCTTGCCTGATGGTTCGATGCACTGATACGGTTCTTCGTTAGGGTAATCACGGTACTCCTCGGAGACAGAACCTGCCGCAGAGAGCACCGATACACAACATTACCAAACAGTATGCAACAATATGATGCATGCATGAGACATGGCAAAATGAGTGTATTGGGCTAATGCAACTAAAACCAGAAGGGTTTGAACAAATTTGAATCAAGGATTCAAATTTCAAATTCAAATATGGCCTTTTAAAGTGCTTTTCCTTGTTCTGCTTAAAACATCAATTTAACTTGTTTGATCATGCATGAAAATAGTACAGATGGATAGATTGGATTTTTCTGATCATTTTTCATATATAATTTGGCCAATTTGGAGTTACAGAATAAAAGTTATGAATTTTTGAAGTTTAAATAATATTCTGGAATTTCCTGATTTAATTTAAATCCAGAAATTATAGTTATTGCGCCAGCATGACGTCAGTGGTCAACTGCGGCTGGCTGGAGTCAAACCTGACGTGTGGGGCCCACACGTCAGTGACAGGGGGGTTAAACAGGGTTAAATTAATTCTAATTACTAATTAGTGGCGCTGGGGCCCACTGGTCAGTGTCAGGGGTTAACTAACAGTGGTTAGCGCTAATCTAACCATCTGACCGACAGGGCCCACGCGTCAGTGACCCTGGGGGGTCAAACCTCAGGTCGGACAGGTCAAACCCCACCGGCGACATGACGCCGGCGAGGCCCGAGACGGCGGCGAAAGTGCTTTTTGCCATTCCGGCAACCAAATGGACGGCGGAAGGCATCTACGTGTTGCTGAGGTTGAGCCGCGACTATTGGTGGTGGTGGTTGGGCTCGGGGTGGCCGGAGTTGACGGCGGCGAGCTCGGCTGCGGCTGCCGGAGTTCGGGTGCGGTCGGAATCGACGTTGCAGGGGGCTTGGGGAGGCGTTAGTGCGCGCTACGTGCTCCTAGTGAGGTGTGGAGCACGATGGTGTGCTCGGTTGGGTGCTACGGTGACCGTGGCCACGACGGCGACATCGCGGGCGGCGTGGAGCTCTCGGCCAAGGTGGGGCTAGGGCCTAGAGGTCGGAAGAGACCAGGGGAGAAGGGGGAAACGATCCGGGGGCTCACCGCGGAGCAGCAGAGGTGGTTAGCGGGCTCGGGGACGCGCTGGAGACGACGAATTCGACGGCGACGATGATCGGAGCCCGAAGAGGGGAACGGCGACGTGGCGGCGATGCAGGGCTTCCGGGGAGCTGTGGAGCGGTGGGGAGGAAGAGGGAGTCGAGGCGGAGCTCCTGAGCTAGTCGGGGAAGCGAGGGGTGGCCGGGGATGGCTGCTATGGCGAACGGCGGCGACGGTGGTGTTCGGCCGTGTGAGAGAGAAAGCGAGAGAGAGGAAGGAAGAGCTGGGAGAGAGTGAGAGAGAGCAGGGGGGGATCGGGACGGCCTGCGGGAGTCGTCCACGCGGCCAGGAGCACGTCGGCAAGCAGGAGGTGGCCGCGCGGCCGTGCGCGTGCGAGCACGCAGCAGCTTCGGGGCGAGGGGAGGAAGACAACGGAGAGCTGCAGTGGTGGGCTGGGCCGGCTGCTGGCTGGGCCGGCCAGCTGGCTGGGCCGCACAGTGGAAGAGCCCAGGTAAGTTTTCCCCCTTTTTATTTCTGTTTCTGTTTTATTTAATATATCTGCAACTTTGTTGAATTTAATAAAACACCTAGGCAACTTCAAAATTCACCAAACTATTCCTGGCCCATAGTTGGATTATTTCCAACATGAAACATTTTAGTTTGGAGATATTTGAGCATTTAAATATTTTATATTATTTTAAATGCCCAAATTCAAATATTTATGATTTAATTCAAAAACCCTAGGATGGCCTAGGAAAATGTGCACCATTTTTGGCAGAGGTTCTGAACCAAGGCAAAAATGATGGGCATTTTAGAAGGGCATTTCAGGTTCATTGAAAAATTATTTTAGTAACCCTAGTTGGTTTCAGAGGGGACTGGGGGTTCTGTCATCCCCATTTCAAGTTTCTGATGAAAGAATAAACATGATGCAACACTCTAATGCATGACTAGCTAGGTTGTGACATCGCCGGAGGCGATGAGGTGACCGGCAGCAGAAGAGACGGGCTTGCCGGCGTTGAAGACATGATCGAACCGAAGCTAGCTGATACCAAATTGTTATGGCGCTGCTAGAAGGAGGGTGCGAGAGGGCCGGCCGGGGGCCTTTTTGCCCACGGCCGGGCAAGAGGAAAGGGATTTCCTTCTTAATTCTTGCTTGATTAGATTGATACATCACCTCTCTCTTTATATAGAGAGGTTTACTTGACTCCCAAGCAAGGCTTACTTGACCCCTAAGCAAGCAACCCTTATCTCTAATTAACCCTAAGACTAACGGGCTATACTGCCAGCCCATGCCCATTAGGCCCATTACGTACTCTAACAAAAACATATTGTTTTGAATGCAAAGCATCTTTGCTAAATTGAGGAAAATGACATAACCCTATTTTAGTTCACATGTTGCACCGAGGTTATCCAAGCTGAAAATGTTCAGGATAAAAGTTGTTTGATTGCTTGTCCTTTTTTCTCTCTGTATCTTTATACATCTTTCTACTATTAGTAGCTTCCTTCTTTCACTCTATCTTATCTTTCTAGGCTGCCATTGTTTGACTTGATGATGTAGAAAAGTGGAATTTTGTTTTTGGCTCACCAGGCATTTATTCATAGGCAATGCAACCTCCAAATATTACCTCGTCACTCTCAGTCAAAACTAAAGCTTCGAATTGGAATTGACACTAGAGAAATTACAGAATTACAAATAGAAGACTGGACTTCCTAATCCTGGGTGTAGGTGTACTCCCTTATCCAAGTTTTTCTTTTTGAGACAATCGAGACATGGATCATGTACAGAATATCGAACCATGCTTGCAGGCTGTAGCAACAGTAATCCTGCTTCTGTTCTTTGCGTCTTTTTCCACTTTCTCTTGTGAAAAATTGCTTGGCTCTTATATTTCATTTTTTAGAGAATTTTGTCAGTTATTGACAAGAGAACATCATTACAATCATGCTCTTATATCTATGAAGTCTTTGTGAGACGTTCACTTAAGGTTGTATAAAGTGAAAAGACATGCAAAGGTTCGCAATGTTTATTTTTGTCTCATGTTGAGCAGATTCAATGTATCGGAGTTCATAAATTTACTACGGGATCTTTCATTATTGATTCAGTTGCTATGTGTGCACTTGAACTTTTTGTTAGGAGTATTGTAAGATGCTTGAATCCTATGAAAATACATAGCTATTGTTCTTAATTGTCAGATAGCTAGCTGAATCTGAATTTGTTCTATACCATGTGAACACATTATCTTTGCAATATATATTTCAATACATGTTAGTGACCTCTGACGTGGTTGGGGCATGGTTGGTGACAAGATAACCTGACAAATATAGAAGAATGGTCACATAAAATGGTCAATAATTGGTTGGACTAAATGAAACGGATAAGAAATTCAAGTGTTTCACCGAAAATAGGAGTTCAATTCTCTCATGCATCCATATAAGATATTCCTACCATTCTATAGGAAAAATAGATGGGAGCAGCAACGCGTGCCGTCATGGTCTAGTATTACGTAAAGAGGCGCAGCCCCTGAAGTCAGATTACAGAGAGATGGAGAGGATTACAGGGAGATGAGGTGAACCTACATCAGACTAACTCCCTCACGAGTTCTAAGCACCGATAACCAGACATCAATGTGGTGGCGATCAACAGCCTTCAGTCGAGCACGCCAAAGCACCGCGTCATCCCTACAAGGCTTCAACATAGCATCAAGGGACTGCGGATCCTCCCGGAAAATGACAGCATTCCGCCGCTTCCAGAGCCGCCAGCAGCAAAGGGGGACGAAGGCGGCCGGCGAGGCAGCACCGACAGCCGGAGAAACGTCTAGGAGGTGAAGAGACCCAACCGCAGCTCCGTTCGGCGACACGCCGATGCTCCGCCAGAAACGCACCGCAAACGGGCAGCCAAAATTGAGGTGGTCGGCAGTTTCCAGCACAGCATCACAGCAAGGGCACTCGACCTCCGCAGCCGTGAGGATGGTTTTGCGGCAGAGCACATCCCGCGTATGAACGCGAGACATGGAGAGCAACCATCCGAAGAACTTGATGCGCGATGGTGCCCGCGACGACCAGAGGAAGGACGCCGACAGCGACTCCACCCCACCGAACTGCGCGAGGGTGTACACACCACGGGGCGAGAGACCTCCTCCGGGGGTAGCGCACAGCGTCACGGACCTGGTGTCCGGGCAATCCCCAGGAGGGCAATCCTCCATCAGAAGTTGGACGGCAGCGCACTCCTCCACGGCCCGGGGGGTGAGCCGGGGCACAAGCATGGCACGCACCCCTGTCTACGCGCCGCCCACACCGAGACTTCAGAGCAGGCTGCATGAGTGTAGAGAGCAGGGAAGGCAACCCGGAGCGCCTCACAAGCAAGCCAGTTGTCGTGCCAGAACGAGGTCGACCTCCTGTCCCCGATGGCGACCCTTGTGAGGGCCCAGTAGACGGGCAGCAGACTCAGGAGGGCACCCCAATGCTCACCCTAGAGGGGGAAGCGGCCGCGCCCGAGGAGGGCCCTGCCGTCCAGCTGACCCCAAACCCAGGAGGCCCACCGGGACGGCACGCCAGAGTGAAGGCGATGATGCATCTTGAGGAGGAGACAATCGTTCTGGGCCCCAAGTGCCCGGACTCCGAGCCCGCCCTCCGCCTTGGCCCGGCAGACGCGGTCCCAAGCGACGAGGCACTGAGCACCAGAGGCTCGATCCGCAACATTCCACAGGAACGCCCGGCGTAGCCCGTCCAGCTTGGCCACGACGGTCGGCGGAAGACGCATGGCAGCCATGGCGTAAGTGGGGATGGAGTCCAGGACCGCGTTGATGAGCACCAAGCGCCCCGCCGAGGATAGCAGCCTTGCCCGCCACCCCGCCAAATACCGGTCCACCTTAGTGAGCATGGGGGCAAAATCTCCGATATTGAGTTTGTCGCAGGAGAGCGGCAACCCCAGGTAAGTTTGCGGGAAGGAGGCAACCGTGCACTCGAAGGGAGCCACCACGGCCTCGAGCACCCCTGGGGCCACATGCATGGGGATGAGAGTGCTCTTGGCGAAGTTGATGACGAGCCCTGTCGCGGTGGCGAAAAGGTCGAGGAGGACACACAGCCGAGTCGCCCCATCCGGATAGGCGCGCATGATGATCAGCATGTCGTCAGCGTACTGGAGCACCACCGGCGGCGCCCCCTCACACAACGGGTGCCGTAGAGCTCCGTCCACCCTGATCATGCGCTGGAGCACGTCGGCGACCAGGAGAAATAGGTATGGGGAGACGGGGTCCCCCTGCCGCAGCCCCTTGCGGACCGCGAACCACCTCCCAGGCACCCCGTTGAGCAAGACAGCAGCTTGCGAGACTTGAGGATGAGATCCATCCAATCACACCAAGCGGCCGGGAACCCCCACACCTCCATGATCCGCCGAAGGCTGGGCCAGGCGATGGAGTCGAAGCCTTTGGCAAAGTCGAGCTTGAACACCAGTGTCGGGGCCCCCCGCTTGCAGCAGCACTGCACAAGCTCCGCCGCATAGACGAAGTTCTCCGAGATACTGCGGCCGGACAGGAAACCGGACTGATCCGTGTCGATGAGGTCGCCGATCTGACACTGGAGCCGCGTAGTCAGCCCCCTACAGAGGATCTTAACGTCACCGTTGTGCAGCTAGACGGGACGAAAGTCTCCGGGGGCTGGCACGCCCTCCTTCTTGGGCAACAGAGCGATGAGGGCCCTGTTTACCCCGTCGAGGCACACGGTGCCGCCGTGCACATCATCGATGAAGCGCTGTAGGTCACCTGAGACCGCCGGCCAAGCGGCCTGGTAGAAGGCGGGGCCGATCCCATCCAGGCCAGGGGCGCTAGTCTGGTCTAGCGTGAAGACAGCGGCACGGATCTCCACCCTGGAGAAAGGTGTTGGAAATATGCCCTAGAGGCAATAATAAATTAGTTATTATTATTATATTTCCTTATTCATGATAGTCGTTTATTATCCATGCTATAATTGTATTGATAGGAAACTCAGATACATGTGTGGGTACATAGACAACACCATGTCCCTAGTAAGCCTCTAGTTGACTAGCTCGTTGATCAATAGATGGTTATGGTTTCCTGACCATGGACATTGGATGTCGTTGATAACGGGATCACATCATTAGGAGAATGATGTGATGGACAAGACCCAATCCTAAGCCTAGCACAAAGATCGTGTAGTTCGTATGCTATAGCTTTTCTAATGTCAAGTATCATTTCCTTAGACCATGAGATTGTGCAACTCCCGGATACCGTAGGAATACTTTGGGTGTACAAAACGTCACAATGTAACTGGGTGGCTATAAAGGTGCACTACGGGTATCTCCGAAAGTGTCTGTTGGGTTGGCACGAATCGAGACTGGGATTTGTCACTCCATGTAACGGAGAGGTATCTCTGGGCCCACTCGGTAGGACATCATCATAATGTGCACAATGTGACCAAGGGGTTGATCACGGGATGATGTGTTATAGAACGAGTAAAGAGACTTGCCAGTAACGAGATTGAACAAGGTATCGTCATACCGACGATCGAATCTCGGGCAAGTACAATACCGCTAGACAAAGGGAATTGAATACGGGATTGATTGAGTCCTTGACATCGTGGTTCATCCGATGAGATCATCGTGGAACATGTGGGAGCCAACATGGGTATCAAGATCCCGCTGTTGGTTATTGGCCGGAGAGTTGTCTCGGTCATGTCTGCATGGTTCCCGAACCCGTAGGGTCTACACACTTAAGGTTCGATGACGCTAGGGTTATAAAGGAAGTTTGTATGTGGTTACCGAATGTTGTTCGGAGTCCTGGATGAGATCCCGGACGTCACGAGGAGTTCCGGAATGGTCCGGAGGTAAAGATTTATATATGGAAAGTTGTTGTTCGGGTTTCGGGAAAAGTTCGGGTTTTTTCGGTATTGTACCGGGAAGCTTCCAGAAGGTTCCGGAGGATTCCGGAGGGGTCCGGAGGTCCGGAAATTGTTCCACCACATCCAATACAGCAGAATGGGCTGTAGGGGGGCGCCCTAGCCTTAATGTGTCAGGGGCACCAGCCCCCCCAAGGCCCATGCGCATGGGAGAGGGGAAACCCTAAGGGGGAGGGCCTCCACTTGACTTGGGAGGCACTCCTCCCCCCTTGGCCGCCACCCCCAACCCTAGATGAGATCTAGGGGGGCCAGCCCCCTCTCCCCCCCCCACCTATAAATAGTGGAGGGGAGGGAGGGCAGCCGCAACCCAAGTTCTGGCGTAGCCCTTCCCCTCTCCCAAGTCCTTCTCCTCTCCCGCGGTGCTTGGCGAAGCCCTGCAGGATTGCCACGCTCCTCCACCACCACCACACCGGCGTGCTGCTGCTGGACGGAGTCTTCCCCAACCACTCCCTCTCTCCTTGCTGGATCAAGGCATGGGAGACGTCACCGGGCTGCATGTGTGTTGAACACGGAGGTGCCGTCCGTTCGGCACTAGGATCATCGGTGATTTGGATCACGACGAGTACGACTCCATCAACCCCGTTCACTTGAACGCTTCCGCTTAGCGATCTACAAGGGTATGTAGATGCACTCTCCTTCCCCTCGTTGCTAGATTACTCCATAGATTGATCTTGGTGATGCATAGAAATTTTTTGATTTCTGCTATGTTCCCCAACAGTGGCATCATGAGCTAGGTCTATGCGTAGTTTCTTTGCACGAGTAGAACACAAGTTGTTGTGGGCATTGATTTTGTTCAATATGCTTACCGTTACTAGTCCAATCTTGTTTCGACGGTATTGTGGGATGAAGCGGCCCGGACCGACCTTACACGTACACTTACGTGAGACAGGTTCCACCGACTGACATGCACTTGTTGCATAAGGTGGCTAGCGGGTGCCAGTCTCTCCCACTTTAGTCGGACCGGATTCGATGAAAAGGGTCCTTATGAAGGGTAAATAGCAATTGGCATATCACGTTGTGGCTTTTGCGTAGGTAAGAAATGTTCTTGCTAGAAACCCATAGCAGCCACGTAAAACATGCAAACAACAATTAGAGGACATCTAACTTGTTTTTGCAGGGTATGATATGTGATGTGATATGGCCAAGAAGAATGTGATGAATGATATGTGATGTATGAGATTGATCATGTTCTTGTAATAGGAATCATGACTTGCATGTCGATGAGTATGACAACCGGCAGGAGCCATAGGAGTTGTATTTATTTATTGTATGACATGCGTGTAATTGAACAACGCCATGTAATTACTTTACTTTATTGCTAAACTGTTAGCCATAGTAGTAGAAGTAATAGTTGGCGAGACAACTTCATGGAGACACGATGATGGAGATCATGATGATGGAGATCATGGTGTCATGCCGGTGACGATGATGATCATGGAGCCCCGAAGATGGAGATCAAAAGGAGCAAAATGATATTGGCCATATCATGTCACTTTTTGATTGCATGTGATGTTTATCATGTTTATGCATCTTATTTTCTTAGAACGACGATAGTAAATAAGATGATTCCTCATTAAAATTTCAAGAAAGTGTTCTCCCTAACTGTGCACCGTTGCGAGAGTTCGTCGTTTCGAAGCACCACATGATGATCGGGTGTGATAGATTCTAATGTTCACATACAACGGGTGTAAGACAGATTTACACACGCGAAACACTTAGGTTGACTTGACGAGCCTAGCATGTACAGACATGGCTTCGGAACACGGAAGACCGAAAGGTCGAGCATGAGTCGTATAGAAGATACGATCAACATGATGATGTTCACCGATGATGACTAGTCCGTCTCACGTGATGATCGGACACGGCCTAGTTGACTCGGATCATGTAATCACTTAGATGACTAGAGGGATGTCTATCTGAGTG
This sequence comes from Triticum dicoccoides, assembly GCF_002162155.2. NCBI lineage: Eukaryota > Viridiplantae > Streptophyta > Magnoliopsida > Poales > Poaceae > Triticum > Triticum dicoccoides. The sequence goes on from NC_041383.1 coordinate 98,724,749, forward strand.
GGAGTTCATAAGATGAACTTAATTATCCTGAACATAGTCAAAGGTTTTTGCAAATTATGTCGTAGCTCGCGCTTAGTTCTACTGTTTTAGATATGTTCCTAGAGAAACTTTAGTTGAAAGTTGATAGTAGCAATTATGCGGACTGGGTCCATGAACTGAGGATTGTCCTCGTTGCTTCGTAGAAGGCTTATGTCCTTAATGCACCGCTTGGTGTGCTGGACCTCGAACGTAGTCTGTGGATGTTGCGAACATCTAACATACACGTTTTGATAACTATGTGATAGTTCAGTTAAATGGTTTAGAGTAGAGGCACCAAAGATGTTTTTGAAATGTCGCGGAATGTATGAGATGTTTCGAGGGCTGAAATTGGGATTTCAGGCTCGTGCCCACGTCAAGAGGTATGAGACCTCCGATGATTTTCTTAGCCTGTAAACTAAGGGAGAAAAGCTTAATCGTTGAGCTTGTGCTCAGATTGTCTGAGTACAACAATCACTTTAATCGAGTGGGAGTTGATCTTCCAGATGAGATAGTGACGTTTCTCCAAAGTCATTGCCACCAAGCTGCTAGAGCTTCGTGATGAACTATAACATATCAGGGATAGATATGATGATCCTTGAAGTATTCGCGATGTTTGACACCGCGAAAGTAGAAATCAAGAAGGAGCATCAATTGTTGATGGTTAGTGAGACCACTAGTTTCAAGAAAGGCAAGGGCAAGAAGGGATACTTCATGAAACGGCAAATCAGCTGCTGCTCTTGTGAAGAAACCGAAGGTTGAACCCAAACCCGAGACTCAGTGCTTCTGTAATAAAGAGAACAGCCACTGGAGCAGAATTACCCTAGATACTTGGTAGATGAGAAGGCTGGCAAGGTCGATAGATGTATATTGGATATACATTATGTTAATGTGTACTTTACTAGTACTCCTAGTAGCACCAGGTATTAGATACCGGTTTGGTTGCTAAGTGTTGGTAACTCGAAATAAAAGCTACGGAATAAACGGAGACTAGCTAAAGGTGAGCTGACGATATGTGTTGGAAGTGTTTCCAAGGTTGATGTGATCAAGCATTGCACGCTCTCTCTACCATCGAGATTGGTGTTAAACCTAAATAATTGTTATTTGGTGTTTGCGTTGAGCATAGACATGATTGGATTATGTCTATTGCAATACGGTTATTCATTTAAGGAGAATAATGGTTACTCTGTTTATTTGAATAATACCTTCAATGAATGGTTTATTGAATCTCGATCGTAGTAATACACATGTTCGTGCCAAAAGATATAAGATAGTAATGATAGTACCACTTACTTGTGGCACTGCCATGTAAGTCATAAAACGCATGAAGAAGCTCCATATTGATGGATCTTTGGACTCACTCGTTTTTGAAAAGTTTGAGACATGCGAACCATGTCTATTGGTGTATACGCATGAAGAAACTCCATGCAGATGGATCATTTGGACTCACTTGTTTTTGAATCACTTGAGACATGCAAATCATACCACATGGGCAAGATGACTGAAAGCCTCGTTTTCAGTAAAATGGAACAAGAAAGCAACTTGTTGGAAGTAATACATTTTGATGTGTGCAGTCCAATGAGTGCTGAGGCACGCAGTGGATATCGTTATGTTCTTACTTCATGGATGATTTGAGTAGATACTGAGTATATTTACTTGATGAAACACAAGTCTGAATTATTGAATGGGTTCAAGTAATTTCAGAGTGAAGTTGAAGATCATCGTGACAAGAGGATAAAATGTCTATGATATGATCATAGAGATGAGTATCTGAGTTATGAGCTTTGGCACGCAATTAAGACATTGTGGAAATTGTTTCACAATTAATACCGCCTGGAACACCATAGTTTGATGGTGTGTCCGAACATCATAGTTGCACCCTATTGGATATGGTGCGTACCATGATGTCTCTTATCAAATTACCACTATCGTTCATGGGTTAGCCATTAGAGACAACCGCACTCACTTTAATAGGGTACCACGTAATTCCGTTGAGACGACACCGTTTGGAGAAACCTAAGTTGTCGTTTCTTAAAAGTTTGGGGCTGCGACGCTTATGTGAAAAAGTTTCAGGTTGATAAGCTCGAACCCAAAGCGGATAAAATGCATCTTCATAGGACACCCAAAATAGTTGGGTATACCTCCTAATTCAGATCCGAAAGCAATAGGGATTGTTTCTTGAATCGGGTCCTTTCTCGAGGAAAAGTTTGTCTCAAAAATTGAGTGGGAGGATGGTGGAGACTTGATGAGGTTATTGAACCATCACTTCAACTAGTGTGTAGCAGGGCATAGGAAGTTGTTCCTGTGGCGCCTACACCAATTGAAGTAGAAACTTATGATAGTGATCATGAAGTTTTGGATGAAGTCACTACCGTACCTCGTAGGGTGGCAAGGATGCGTACTGCTTCAGAGTGGTACAGTAATCCTGTCTTGAAGGTCATGTTGCTAGACAACAATGAACCTACGAGCTATGGAGAAGCGATGGTGAACCCATATTCCGACAAATGGTTAGAAGCCATGAAATCTGAGATAGGATCCATGTATCAGAACAAAGCATGGACTTTGGTGGACTTGCCCGATGATCGGCAAGCCATTGAGATAAATGGATCTTTAAGAAGAAGATGGACGTGGACGGTAATGTCACCGTCTATGAAGCTCGACTTGTGGCGAAGAGTTTTTCACAAGTTCAAGGAGTTGACTACGATGAGATTTTCTCATCCGTAGCGATGCTTAAGTTCGTCAGAATCATGTTAGCATTAGCTGCATTTATGAAATCTGGCAGATGGATGTCAAAACGAGTTTCCTTACCAGTCTTCGTAAGGAAAGGTTGTATGTGATACAATCAGAAAGTTTTTGTTGATCCTAAGGATGCTAAAAGGTATGCTGGCTCCAGCGATCCTTCTAAGGACCGGAGTAAGCATATCGGAGTTGGAATGTGCGCTTTGATGAGATGATCAAAGATTTTGGGTTTATACAAAGTTTATGAGAAACTTGTATTTCCAAAGAAGTGAGTGGGAGCACTATAGAATTTCTGATGAGTATATGTTGTTGACATATTGTTGATCAGAAATGATGTAGAATTTCTAGAAAGCATATAGGGTTATTTGAAAAGTGTTTTTCAATAGAAAACCTGGATTAAGCTGCTTGAACACAGAGCATCAAGATCTATGAGGATAGATCAAAAAATGCTAAATGGTACTTTCAAATGAGCACATACCTTGACATGATCTTGAAGGTGTTCAAGATGAATCAGTCAAAGAAGGAGTTCTTGCCTGAGTTGTAACGTACAAAGTTAAGACTTAAAGCTCGACCACGGCAGAAAAGAGAGAAAGGACGAAGGTCATCCCCTATGCTTTAGACGTAGGCTCTACAGTATGCTATGCTGTGTACCGCACCTGATGTGTGCCTTGCTACATACCTGGCAAGAGGGTACAAAGGTGATCAAGGAGTGGATCACCAGATAGCGGTCAAAATTATCCTTAGAGGAATAAGGATATGTTTCTCGGTTATGGAGGTGATAAACAGTTCGACGTAAAGAGTTGCGTCGATGCAAGCTTTAACACCTATCCGAATGACTCTGAGTAGCAAACCGGATACGTATAGTGGAGCGACCATTTGGAATAGCTCCAAGTGGAGCATGGAAGCAGTATTTACAATATGACCTAGAGATTTGCGAAGTACATACGGATCTGAATGTTGCAGACCCGTTGACTAAAACCTTTCTCACAAGCAAAACATGATCAAACCCCAGAACTCATTGAGTCTTAATCACATGATGATGTGAACTAGTATAGTGACACTAGAAAACTCTTTGGATGTTGGTCACATGGCGATGTGACCTGTGAGTGTTAATCATATGGCGATGTGAACTAGATTATTGACTCTAGTGCAAGTGGGAGACTGTTGGAAATATGCCCTAGAGGCAATAATAAATTAGTTATTATTATTATATTTCCTTGTTCATGATAATCGTTTATTATCCAAGCTATAATTGTATTGATAGGAAACTCAGATACATGTGTGGGTACATAGACAACACCATGTCCCTAGTAAGCCTCTAGTTGACTAGCTCGTTGATCAATAGATGGTTACGGTTTTCTGACCATGGACATTGGATGTTGTTGATAACGGGATCACATCATTAGGAGAATGATGTGATGGACAAGACCCAATCCTAAGCCTAGCACAAAGATCGTGTAGTTCGTATGCTATAGCTTTTCGAATGTCAAGTATCATTTCCTTAGACCATGAGATTGTGCAACTCCCGGATATCGTAGGAATACTTTGGGTGTACCAAACGTCACAACGTAACTGGGTGGTTATAAAGGTGCACTATGGGTATCTCCGAAAGTGTCTGTTGGGTTGGCACGAATCGAGACTGGGATTTGTCACTCCGTGTAACGGAGAGGTGTCTCTGGGCCCACTTGGTAGGACATCATCATAATGTGCACAATGTGACCAAGGGGTTGATCACGGGATGATGTGTTACGGAACGAGTAAAGAGACTTGCCGGTAACGAGATTGAACAAGGTATCGGCATACCGACGATCGAATCTCGGGCAAGTACAATACCGCTAGACAAAGGGAATTGAATACGGGATTGATTGAGTCCTTGACATTGTGGTTCATCCGATGAGATCATCATGGAACATGTGGGAGCCAACATGGGTATCCAGATCCCGCTGTTGGTTATTGGCCGGAGAGTTGTCTCGGTCATGTCTGCATGGTTCCCGAACCCGTAGGGTCTACACACTTAAGGTTCGATGATGCTAGGGTTATAAAGGAAGTTTGTATGTGGTTACCGAATGTTGTTCGGAGTCCCGGATGAGACCCGGACGTCACGAGGAGTTCCGGAATGGTCCGGAGGTAAAGATTTATATATGGAAAGTTGTTGTTCGGGTTCCGGGAAAAGTTCGGGTTTTTCCGGTATTGTACCGGGAAGCTTCCAGAAGGTTCCGGAGGATTCCGGAGGGGTCCGGAGGTCCGGAACTTGTTCCACCACGTCCAATACAGCAGCATGGGCTGTAGGGGGCGCCCTAGCCTTAATGGGCCAGGGGCACCAGCCCCCCCAAGGCCCATGCGCATGGGAGAGGGGAAACCCTAAGGGGGAGGGCCTCCACTTGACTTGGGAGGCACTCCTCCCCCCTTAGCCACCGCCCCCAACCCTAGATGAGATCTAGGGGGGGCGGCCCCCTCTCCCCCCACCTATAAATAGTGGAGGAGTGGGAGGGCAGCCGCAACCCAAGTTCTGGCGCAGCCCTTCCCCTCTCCCAAGTCCTTCTCCTCTCCCGCGGTGCTTGGCGAAGCCCTGCAAGATTGCCACGCTCCTCCACCACCACCACGCCGTCGTGCTGCTGCTGGACGGAGTCTTCACCAACCTCTCCCTCTATCCTTGCTGGATCAAGGCATGGGAGACGTCACCGGGCTGCATGTGTGTTGAACACGGAGGTGTCGTCCGTTCGGCACTAGGATCATCGGTGATTTGGATCACGACGAGTACGACTCCATCAACCCCGTTCACTTGAACGCTTCTGCTTAGTGATCTACAAGGGTATGTAGATGCACTCTCCTTCCCCTCGTTGCTAGATTACTCCATAGACTGATCTTGGTGATGCGTAGAAATTTTTTGATTTCTGCTACGTTCCCCAACAAAAGGCGCCACCAGCGGGTCACCGTCGACAGTTGGTGCGCCGGCATAGAGGGCCGCCAGGTCAAACGCCCAGGAAGTGTGGGGGGGCCGACCCAGCAGGTTGGAGTAGAACCGCCGCAGCGCCGCCTCCTTAGCGTTGTGAGCAACCAGCTCAATGCCATCGACAGCGAGCACCCGGATGGCGTTCCCCCGGCGCCATTGGGACGCCCGGGCATGAAAGTAGCCGGTGTTCTCGTCACCCTCCGTGACGGCTCGGCACTTCCCCCGCTGCCACTAGTAGGCGGATTGCCGCGCAACAGAGCCTGCCAGCGTGAGGCAGGCATCACTCCGCAGCGCAGTCTCCGCCGGGGAGAGCCGCCGGTGCTCCTCCAGGAAATCTAACAGGTCAATCAAGAATTTGCAATTGTTATCGAAAATAGGAATGAACTTGTGTTGTCGTTTCCAAACCTTGGCCGCAGACCTGAGACGTTTCTTCTGGCGAGCAAGGCGAGTCGCAGCACAGGGAGAGCTAGGGACGCGCGACCAGGACGGTAAAACCGCAGGAAGGAACAGGGGGTCCAGCAGCCAGGAATTTTCAAAAAAGAAACGCCCCGCCGAAGGGGTGCGGGTAGAGACGGAGACTACTTGAGGGACGTGGTCGGATGTGGTTCTGGGGCGAGAGGCAAGCGTCGAGTCGGGGAAGAGCGAGTCCCATGCTGCGTCAAAAAATGCCCGGTCGAGCCGGGTGAGAGTAGGGTGATCATGCTTGCTAGACCACATGTACAACCAATCCGAGAGAGGGAGTTCTAGCCACGCCAAAGCGTTTATCATGGCGTTGAAAGTGGACGCGCGACCGGCGTCAAAATGATTGTTGTTTTTCTCCCGCGGCAAGCGGATGAGATTAAAGTCCCCCATGACTAGTCTTGCCCCATCAATGGAAGGCGACAAGGAGAGCATATCCTCCACAAAAGCCGCAGTGAGAGAGTGGTCAGCCGGGGCATAAACGTTAGTGATGGAGAAGGAGAGGTCGGAGACCGCGGAGGCAAGCTTAGTGGTAAGCGAAAAGCC
>NC_041383.1:98731823-98733722 GCF_002162155.2 Triticum dicoccoides
ACTCAGAGAGATAAAGAGGAAGGAAGGATCGAGCCTTGAACACATCAAGGGACGCGAGCTTGGATTCTTGAAGACACACAACGACGGGGGACGCAGACGAGATAGAATTACGAATGAGATCACACTTATCAGGCTCCCCAAGGCCTTGAACATTCCAGAAGAGGAAGGACATGCATTGAATGCGACTAACCATGGACAGCGGATGGCACCCAAGGGGGGATACAAACGCACACGCCACAACTTAAGTAAGATACATAGTCACCCAAACTGACGGGAAAAAGAGCAGAACGAGGCAGGAACAAGCCCCTGCCAACACAACCAGGGGTAGAACCACCGAGAACTCTAGTCATGGAGATGAGCCGGCACCGATGAAGAGTTGACAGCAGCGGCAGCACGCAGACCCGCCACAGACGCTGAGGACAGTGGCCGCACCATCGCGTTGATGACGCGGTCGCGCGCTGCCTTTGCCTGGAGAGGGGAGAACACCCAATTAGCGCGTCCTTAAGGGCACGACGCTTGGCTGCCTTGTCCGCAATCAGAACGAACGCGCCCGTGTCGGCCAGAGCCAAGCGCGTGTTGCGCCGCTCCGCCCCCTCACCACGCACCGCCATACGTGAGTCCACGCGAGGAGCCGTAGCATGTCCCATGCAAGGCGGGGCCACGTCCTCCCGCTCCATGCAGGTTACGTCGTCAGGCAGCTCAGTGATCCGCATCGAGGAGGCCGAGGAAGGGGAGCCCGACCAAGTCACGGCTGGGGGCCATCCGCGTCCACGCCCCCGGTGAGCGCACGGCGAGAGATGTCGCCGGGAAGGGGGGAGGGCGTCCAGAACCCGCGGGATGGAGTCGAGGGCGTCACCGCCAGCCCGGGCGCCAAACCTGCCGACCGGGGGGAATGCAGGCCCCGCCATGTCGCCGTGACGGCAGCCTATCAGGCCGGTTGTGGGCAAAAGGGGGCGGCGGGAAGCTGAAGAAGGGCACGTACTCGCCATTCGCGTGGAAGGAGCGAGACATAGGCCAAACCGCGGCAGGCTCGATGGAGATGACACGCGTCTCGAATGGCCCTCCCCAAGGCCATACGTCACAGGGAATGTTCCGTGTACGCTCAAGCAGAACGACGACGCGCATCGTGGCGAGCTCATGGCCGGAAAGGGCGCGGGGGTCAACCTCCAGGACGTGCCCGAAGCCGGAGAAGGCGGCGGGGATGCAAGTCGGGGTCACGTACTCCGCAGGGAAGCCCGTGGCAGCCAAGAGGGCACACTGCCGAGCGCGCTGCTGAACGCGCCCGTACAGCTCCTCGCGATGGAGGTCGATGCGGGCGCCTTGGAAAGGCAGCGACTGGTTGGCGATGGCCTCCTCGCGGCCAGCCCAGGAAGCGAAGCGGAGATAGCAGACGCTGACCGACGAGGGCACCGTGTCGAAGGAGAGATGCCCTAGGTCGCGCAGCATGGCCGACTGCACAGCCGATGTTGCGTTGATGAAGGCGTTGGGAGGCTCGATGGAGACGACGACAAGGCAACGCGCGGCCTCGAGGTCCCCGGCGGGCATAAAAATGTCCATGGCGTCGGGGCGCTGGGATTCCGCCGCAACGGACACCCCACTACCCGAAGAGACCTCAGAGCCAGAGGAGGAGAGGCGCGAGGAGCTGAGGACGATGGGGGGCTGCCAGGCAGGAGCAACTCCGGCGCCGGCGCAGTAGCTGCAGCGACAAGGACCACCGGCTGCGGGTGACCAAGCTCCACCAAAGCAGGGGGCGGAGACAGCGGCTGCGAGCGAACCACCGCGTCCAGCGAGATGTCACGCGGCGAGGGCGTCGGGGAACGGGCCCGCGTGCTGGACTCGCCCACCTCGAGGCGCCTTGGGGCGAGGGACAATGGGAGTGAGCGATGAGCGGTGGAAGGG
>NC_041383.1:98734252-98760514 GCF_002162155.2 Triticum dicoccoides
AGAAAGACAGTGGAAGCAGCCATTGAGGGAGAGAGGGGGGAGGGGGCATGACTGGGGGCGGGGGGCTGGGGCAGAAGGAGATAACAGCACAGTGCGGTATGGGCTCCTGTCACTATCCCCGGGAGCAGGAGCGGGCGAGGAAGGGCAGAGGGCCCGCACATTTAACGCGCCATTTACCTCGCCATTACTGGAGAAGACGGGCGACGCGGCACGAAGCAGCACGCGCCCCTCCTGGGCAGAGGCAGCCGGGTCACCCGCTTCCCCTCCAGCAACCGCAGTAATACCCGGCGAGGCATTGGCGGGGGCAGGGCAATCCAGAGGCGAAACATGGCAACCGATGGGACGGGGCAGAAGGGCAGGAAGGCAAGACCTAGGGGGAGGCAAACGGCTTCGAGCTGAAAGGCTACGACGGCGCCCATGCGCATTAACAGGCGGCATGAATGCGGCTGGTGGAGCGGCCACGCGGGATTCGAGGGCAAGCGAAGCCGTGGCACGCGCATCTCCCACCGACAGGCACAGCCGAAGCTGCACCATCGCCGACTCACCGACGCCGGACTCGACCATGAGTTTGGCGACAACCTCACTAGCCACCTGGACAGAGAAGATCAGGGGCTCCACCTGCACCGCTACGAGGCGAGCGGGACGCGCGCAGAAGAGGATCAAGGCAAGGGTGGAGAGGGAGACAGCGGAAAGAGGGACTCCCGTCGCGGGGACGACGATCCACACCGTCCCGGGTCAGAGAGCCGAGCCAGGACGGGGGTTGAAGACGACGCTGGACCGAAGGGAGGAGGAAACCCGATCCTGGAAGGCTTTACCTGGACGAGGGACGACGCGGAAGGCTCTCCCCGGTGCTCGGGACTTTAAATCACGTTTTCCTGGGCCCTTATCCGTGCTTTACGGTCGCGGCCTCAAGGAGTCTGCTAGAGATGCTCCTATAAAGATTCACCGAAAGTATGCCCCCTTCCCTTGCCCGAATTTCGGGCACAATTCCACCTACCGTAAAATGTCTTCATATCAATTTGGAAGAGAGAGAGAGAGAGAGAGAGAGAGAGAGAGAGAGAGAGAGATGCGTCTGGCACGATCTAGCAAACATACACATATTTCTTTTGTATTTTTCTCACTTTATTTGGTTATTTTTCGAAAAGTTTGCAAAAAATATATGGAAAATATCATTTTAACAAAAATACCCAATGAATATTTACGAATTTCTTCGGCAAACTTTGATGAAATTTTTTAGTTAGGAATTTTTTTAATAAAATGTTCAGGACTTAAATGTTCACATGTTTAACAAATTGTTCATGAAATGTGTTTGCACAATTAAAAAAAACACTCTTGATATACAATAAATGTTAGTACCGTTTAAAAAATCATGACACTAATAAGAGATTCATATGTTTTAAAAGTTTCATCAAAATGTGAAAATTTCAAACATATATTCAAAAATATTGAACATATATTTGAAAAGTGTTCAATGCGCGCGCGCGCACAGTGTGTGTATGTACGTATGTATATGTATATAATTTTTAACGTGTGTGTATATATATGTATATTTATATTTAAGGTGTATTTTAAAAATATTGACATGTATGTAAAATTTTCATAAAATGAAAATTGTTCGAGAAATTTTATAAAAATGTCAGTGGAAAATTAAAAAAATCCATTGAAATAATGTCACGCAATTAAAACTTTTATGAAAAGGTAAAACATTCTTAGCGCAAACTTAAAAAATGTTAATAGCAGGTCTAAAATGTTCGTACACTAAACTCAGGTGCGTTGGAAAAAATGTGTTAGATTTGAAAAAAACGAACATAAAAACAGAAGAAAATTGATAAAGAAAAACCCAGAAAATGATGAAAACCCGTTGAAATCTTCTCAAAACTAGAAGGAAGGTGTCCAGTGCGTACTGTACATAGAGCAACATCGGTCTCACAATAGGCCAGATGGGATGGGAGGACACCTAACCGACCCACCCCCACCCGCGCAACCCCCCGCGTCGCCCTCCCTGGCGACGGCGGGGGAACCCTAACCGCGACCGCCGGGTCCCCTCTGCGACCCTCCCACCACCTCGCCGCCACCAGAGTAGGGGCCGACTGTCAGTGTCAAAATCGGCAGGTCTCGAGTAGGGGGGCCCAAGCTGTGCATCGATGGTAACAGGGAGCCAGGGGACACAATGTTTTACCCAGGTTCGGGTCCTGTTAATGAAGGTAAAACCCTCCTCCTGTTTGATTATATTCGACAAGTATGAAGATTATAAGAGTTGATCTACCTCGAGATCGTAATGGCTAACCCTAGATGTCTAGCCTATGAAGATTCCGATGATGATGAAAGTTTATATACACACCGATGGGGGTCTAGGGTTTGTACAAGGTCGGTTTATCAGGGAAGAAAACCTCCGGACTCTATTCTTGCCGTCCACGTATTGAAAAGTTCCATCCGGACACGGTAGATAATCTTCAGCTTGATCCTGTATAGCCCATGCAACCCGGCCCACACTCCTAGGCCGGACACTTGAGGACCCCCGAATCCAGGACTCCCTCAGTAGCCCCCAAACTTGCCTTCAATGACGATGTAGTATGCGCGCGCAAGTCTTCGGCTTTGCAAGGCGGATTCCCCATTATACTCTGGATTGACAATTGTTCGACATCGGTTTCCGTGCCAGGCTTCATGATTTCTCCCTGCCGTTGCCTCGATTTCCACGTGTCCGAGTGAATGCGAACAGTCCGTTATCCCAGTATTTTAATATTCTTGATAGGCACAAGCCATGCCTATAAAACGAGGCGAGATCTTCAAAACACCATCCCGCATCGCACCAAAAGCAACAGAGCAAACCACAGAAAATTTCAGATCATGGCAAGTGCCCCTGGTTCCTCCTCGCGCCCTCATGGCCCTCAAGAGGGGGACTGGCAGAGTTGCTTTGTATCCCACCTCCAGCTCAGTCGGCTCCAAACGCAAGGATATCTCCCTCCCTCGGATCTAGTTTCCGTACGGGCGGGGTTGACCACTATAGGTGTTGATGCATTGGCGAAGAATTTCCCCAATCCCAGTCAAGGGAAGAGGGTGTGCTTCACCTCATTCCTTTTGAGGGGCGTGGGATTCCCAATCCACCCCTTCCTTAGGGGCCTATTGAAACATTACGGGATCCAGCTGCACAACCTCACACCGGGTTCTGTTTTACATATCTCCGGTTTCGTCACTCTTTGCGAATTGTTTTTGGGTTGCGAGGCTCACTTTGAACTATGGAAAAGGTTCTTCTACCCCGTCCCCCGCCATCAGGGCGGCGGGTCTATTTTTGAAGTGGGCGGCGCCAAAGTATGGCGTATAGCCGGATCTGGCTACCCAGTCGGGACTCCGAAGAAGGGATCTGCTGAATGGTCTTTGGAATGGTTCTATATCGATGATGTACCTCTTCCGAATCCTGTTCTACGCGGATTGCCAGAATTTTCTAGCGCCCCCTTGAAGAAGCTATATAGCTGGCGTCCCAAGTCCCCTGCCCAGGAAGACAGTGCGAAAGTGATGGGATTGGTAAATAAGGTCAAGGTACTGACCCATTCCGGGCTCTCCATAGTGGAAGTTATGGCCATTGACATACAGAGATGCATCCAGCCACTTCAATCCCGGGTAACCCCCTTATGGAACTACAACGGGGAGGACGACGCATCCCGCTATAGGCAAAAGGGTCCGGATAGTCAAGCCGCATTAGCCGCAGCACTGGACGACCTTTATAAAGGAGAAGAAGAAGACTTTCTTCGTTTAAATTGCCAAGAGGCATACTCCATGTATACTCCCATTGAATGGGTAAGTTCTCTAACCATTCAATGCTTTTTTACTCATTGAGATTCACTGACAGAATACCCTAGCTATATTTTTTTTTAAATAGTCATGGAGGCAAATTGTCGAGAACATTAACTGCCCCGCCCCCAGCCAGAGGATCATGATCTTAATGAAGACCCCGGATTCCATGAGGATCCGAACATATTTGTAGAGTTCGAAGATGGAGTCTACTATCAGGCGAGCCTTGATGGCTCGGAGGTGGCCATTATGGCTGACTACCCTGACCTCTACCCCTTCGTGAAGGTAAGTATCCGAAAATTGTATTCTCGGGGAAGAGGGATACTTCTGGTCATCTCCTCATCCTCTGCATTGGACCATGTTTCGCAGGATCGGCGCTCAACGAGCCGTACTCAGGGGAGGGCGACCAAGAAAAGGTCAGCACCTTCACGGAAGGGTCATGCAAAGTGAAAGGAGGTCGGCAGCACCACTGAACCTGCTCCACCACCAAAAAGGTATATTCTTATTTTTAATATTCGGTTGTGAAGCCAGACTGTCATTCAAATCCTTCTTCTATCATCACAGGAGGGGTATACGGCAAACCGTGGGTAAGATCCCAGCCAGCCGAGCTACGGCTAATCCGGCGTCGGAGATACAAATCAGGACGGGGACGCATGCTGATGCGGCACAGACTCGTTTGTCTCTCAGAGAGCCGGATGAGATGTCCATGACCAACTCCGAAGTCGAGAGTACGATGAACCATCATCACTTAAAAGAAGCCTTGCGCGCCCTTACCTTAATGGAGCCGGGGTTTAATGCCCTAAGCACTGTAGGTGCATATATCTGAGCTGCCCGGGACGGACTCACCGGGGTCGCTCGCCTGTTCTCAAAGGATATGCAGGTACAAATCTTTATGAACTTAGTGGATGGATAGTAGTAGCCCCCAAGACTTAAAGCGGGTGGACAAAACCGATTTGAGGATCGTCTGATGAGCGCAGGTTCTCAAGGAGAAGAACAGTGCATTGACCCAGGAGCTTGAGACAAGCCGGACACAGCTAAATGTCGTTGTCTCCGAGCTTGAAGAAATAAAGAGTGCTCCGATTTATTATGGCAAAGATAAGAAGCTAGAAGAAGAAATGGAGAAACAAGCTGAAGAGATAAAGAGCTTGAAGGCTAAACTCTTGGAGGCACGGCAGGAAAACCAGAAGCTGAAGGGCGGCATATTCGGTATGACTTGTGAACCGTCCGAATTATTGACTTAATCATAATGCAGAATGTTATAGTTCGATTGATACATGTATGTTGACCGGCTGCCCCGAAGAGGAAATGCCCGCCCTACAAAGTGACATTCTGAAGGAGCTGGCAAAGCTACACGAGCGTGCTCGGAAGGCTATGAAGAATATGGCCAAAGCCTTATGGCCTTCCAACGTCCCTCTAGAAAGTATGGAAGGGTTGGTTGATCTATTCAATGGTGACCGGCGTCGTTTCAAGCTGTGGAAGACATCCGCATGCCGTGAAGGCGCTCGAGAAGCATGGGCCATGGTGAAGACACGCTATACCGGTTTTGACCCGAACATATGGCCAGAGTTGGACCGAGGGGACCTGACGGGAAGGAAATTCCCGTGAGTCTGGTATACGACCAAGTAGTGATAACAGCGAAATTTTCGCAACAAGATTGTGAATTAGATAGTCTACTAGATGGCGTAGAAATAGTGAGTGTTCGATTCAATGTACCCATGTACTTTATGACCGAACTTATCTCCTACTGAATTTGTATGAAAATTTAGTCATCGCAGAAAGTTGGAGTGTTTCTGTATACAAACCAAAAAGTGAATGGTTCGGCTTCTACCTCCAAACCAAAAAGTTGGAGTGTTTCCGTATACAATGTTTGACTAGGAGATATTTAGTATTGTCAGAAACCAGGCAATCCGGCCATATTGCTCGAACAGAAAAAATATGTTCGGCGGAGTTATGTTATATTACTGTTTAACGTAGACATATTCCAAGAAAATAGTTCTGTTAGGGGTTCCTTTCCTTGGGCTGGGCTTGTATCTGAAGTACAGATAGCCAAATTTATAATTTTGTCCGAAAACAACCTAATGGATATGTGCCGACCAATGATTCCCTTAAGAACGCTAGCTCTCGGCTTCACCTCTCTGAGGTACAGGACTGGATAACCCGGTTGTAAGAATCACAGAGGTGCTCCCTTTACAACCTAGCCGAACAATCGGGAACGTAGGGTATAAGCACAGGAGCAAGACAACTCAGCTTGGCAAAAAACTTAAGTCATAAAGGTGCATAAAATGGCAGAAGCAACAGATAGTACGGACAAAAGGAGCTTTATGAGCTTTTCAATAAAATTCTTCTTTTAAAAGAAGCCCCCGTGCATGGTGGGGGTGTATACATTTAAGGATGCGTACTCCAAGGATGCAGTTTATCTGGACATACAATTAAGGAGAGAAGGAAAAAAGTAAGAGAGGAGAGAAAATAGAAAAAAGCCCTAGTTTAAAATGAGGCCTAAAGAGGCCGGATTATGCGTAAAATCTTCGGAGCCGGGCGGCGTTCCATGGATTTGGCTCAAGGCGATTATCCTCGACGTTGCGAAGGCGATAGGCTCCTCCAGTAAGGACTTCATATATTATGAAGGGCCCCTCCCATTTAGGTCTGAGCTTATCCTTTTTATTCTCAGGGAGGCGTAGTACAAGTTCTCCGACATTGTATATTTTAGCCCGCACTTCTCTGCTTTGGTAACCCCTGGCCTGTTGTTGATAGAAAACGGAACGGGCCTTGGCAACATCGTGCTCCTCTTCAAGTCCATCTAGGTCGTCTTGCCGATCTAGTTCGGCTTCTTTATCTTCATACATGCGCACTCTAGGTGAGTCATGAATAATCACAAGGTAGTACAGCTTCTGCGCCGTACACCATAAAGAAAGGTGTGTATCCGATCGTTCGGTTGGGCATGGTCTGGAGTCCCCAGAGTATGGAATCGAGTTCCTCAACCTAGTGCTTATCTGATTCTTGCAAGGAGCGCACAAGTCTGGGCTTGATACCACTAATGATCAGACTGTTGGCTCGTTCGACTTGGTCGTTTGTTTGAGGGTGGTATACGGATGCATAGTCAAGTTTAATGCCCAACTTAGCGCACCAAGTTTTCACCTCATCAACTATGAAGTTAGAGCCATTATAAATGATGATACTATGCGGCACACCGTAACGGTGGACTACGCCAGATATAAAGTCAATCACTGGTCTTGCCTCAGCTGTTTTTACTGGTTTGGCCTCTATCCATTTAATGAACTTACCCAACATGACCATCAAGTATTTATTTTTGTGGCTTCCCCCTTTAAGGGGTCCAACCATGTCAAGCCCCTAGACCGCAAAGGGCCAGGTAATGGGGATTGTTCTTAATGCGGTGGGAGGCATGTGGCTTTGATTGGCGAAAAGCTGACAACCCACACAGTGTTGGACAAGGTCTTGAGCATCAGCTCGAGCTGTAGGCCAGAAAAAACATGTCCGAAACGCCTTGCTTACAAGGGCACGGGCTGCAGCATGATGACCGCCGAGACTGGCATGTATTTCTGCCAAGAGTTTCCTTCCCTCTTCTTCGGAGATACACCTTTGAAAGACTCCGGTAGTACTTCTTTTATATAGTTCACCCTCATGCACCTTAAAGGCTTTGGATCGCCAAACTATACATCGCGCCTCATTTTGATCGTCGGGGAGCTCTTGCCTATTAAGGTAGGCCAAGAATGGTTCGGTCAAGGGAGCGATAACCGCCATGATCTCATGAGCAGAGGGTGTTATCTCAATATCCGAACCCCCGATGTTGTCTGCGCTGTGTTCGGCGGTTGGGGTGTGATCAGGTCTGCATTGCCTTCTATGTTTTCACCCTGCCACACCTCAGATAGCTTAAAGAGCCTTTCCACGAAGGTGTTGGGTGGCACGGGGTCGCGCTTAGTGCCCATACGGGCGAGGATATCGGCTGCCTGATTACTTTCTCGGGCGACATGATGGAACTCGAGTCCGTCGAAGTGAGCTGATAGTTTTAATATGGCGTTTTGATATGCCACCATTTTTGGGTCCTTTGCATCGAACTCTCCATTGGTCTGGGAAATTGCGAGGTTCGAATCACTGCGTACCTCCAAGCGTTGTATACCCATGGAGACAGTCATGCGAAGACCGTGTAGTAGCACCTCGTATTCGGCTGCATTATTAGAGTCTGTATACATAATTTGAAGTATGTAGCATATTGTGACCCCAGTAGGGGATCTGAGGATTACACCAGCCCCCAGTCCGGCCAGCATTTTGGAGCCATCGAAGTACATAATCCAATTAGAGTATGAGCTATACTCTTTAGGGAGTTCGGCTTCCATCCACTCGGCTATGAAGTTGGCCAATACTTGGGACTTAATAGCCCGGCGTGGCTTGTATGTGATTTGAACGGTAATAACTCGATGGCCCATTTGCCTGTAGCGTCCCTGTTATTAATGTTGTCATTCAGGGGCACTTCGGATGCCACTGTGACCAAACACTCTTGAAAGTAGTGTAGAAGTTTGCGGGATGCCATGAAGACTGTGTAGGCTATCTTCTGATAGTGTGGGTATCGGGATTCGCAAGGTGTAAGGACCTCTGATACATAGTAAACTGGATTTTGGGTGGGGAATTTATGTCCCTCCTCCCCTCACTCGATGACAAGGATGACACTGACTACTTGGTTAGTTGCCAAAATGTATAATAACATAGGCTCTCCAATGCCGGGTGCGGCCAAGATTGGGTTGCTTGCGAGAAGGGCCTGGATTTCTTTCAATCCGGCTGTGGCTGCGTCCGTCCATTTGAAGTTGTCAGTGCGGCGCAGTAGCTTGTATAATGGCAATGCTTTTTCTCGTAATTTGGAGACAAATCGGCTTAAAGCCGCGACACACCCAACTAATTTCTGGACCTGCTTTAGGTCTGTTGGTATGGCCAATTGTGACAGAGCTCGGATTTTCGCTAGGTTTGCCTCGATTCCTCTAAGGGAAACAATGAACCCCAACAACTTTCCAGCTGGAACTCGAAGACACATTTTTTTGGATTAAGCCGGATGTCGTATGTTCGGAGATTGTCGAAGGTGAGGCGGAGGTCGTCCACTAGTGATTTGACGTGTTTTGTCTTAATGACCATGTCGTCCACATATGCTTCGACTGTTTTGCCAATTTGCTTTTCCGGGCATGTTTGGATCATGCGCTGGTAGGTAGCCCCTGCGTTTTTGAGTCTGAAGGGCATAGTATTGAAGCAGAAGGGGCCGTAAGGGGTGATGAACGCGATTGCAGCCTGGTCCGATTCCTTCATTTTAATCTGATGGTATCCGGAATAGGCGTCGAGGAAACACAAAGAACCGTGTCCTGTAGTTGCGTCAAGGATTTGGTCGATGCAGGGCAATGGGAAGGGATCTTTAGGGCAAGCCTTGTTGAGGTCCTTGAAGTTGACACACAGGCACCATGATTTGTCCTTTTTAGGTACCATGACCAGGTTGGCTAATCA
Organism: Triticum dicoccoides; assembly: GCF_002162155.2. Classification (NCBI taxonomy): domain Eukaryota; kingdom Viridiplantae; phylum Streptophyta; class Magnoliopsida; order Poales; family Poaceae; genus Triticum; species Triticum dicoccoides. Next base: position 98,743,541 of record NC_041383.1, read on the forward strand.
ATCCGGATGTTTGATTTCCCTAATAAACCCAGCTTCCAATAACTTGGCTAGCTCATCTCCCATGGCCTGACACTTCAGTTCAGAGAATCGCCGTAGTGCTGCTTCACGGGTTTAAATACCTTGATTATATTGAGACTTGTTCGGCCAGTCTTCGTGGGATGTCGGGCATGTTTGAAGGATGCCAGGCAAAAATATCCCAATTCTCACGCAGGAATGCGCGTAGAGCGGTGGCCACTACCGGATCCAGCTGTGCTCTGATAGATGCTATTTTATTAGGGTCCATTGGGTGCACTTGGAATTTTACTATTTCTTTGGCTGGCTTGAAAGAGGTGGACTTGGATCTCTTATCAAGGATCACATCATCCCTATCCACCGTAGCTCGTAAGGTGGTTAATTCTTCTGCCGCTAGGGCCTCGAATAATGCTTCAAGGGCCAAAGAGGCGGTTTTGTTTTTGGCACGAAGGGCTTTGTCTGGGTCACTTGAGATTGTGATAATTCCATTAGGGTCGGGCGTTTTGAGTTTCAAGTACCCATAATGGGGTATAGCTTGAAAGCGTGAGAAAGCGTCCCGGCCGAGGATAGCGTGATACCCACTGTTGAAGGGAACCACATGAAAAAGCAACTCTTCGGATCTATAGTTCTCAGGTGTGCCGAACACCACATCCAGTTCGTTTTTTCCCGAGCAGTGTGCCTCTCGACTGGGGATAATACCTCGAAAGGTGGTGTTGCTTTGCTACATGCGTGACCTATCCATCTGCATCTTGTCAAGCGTGTCCTCATAGATGAGGTTAAGTCCGCTACCGCCGTCCATGAGCACTTTAGTAAGCCGGAAACCATCAACGATGGGGTTTAGTACCAAGGCGGCGGGTGCTCAGACTGGCCGAGTCTTTGGTTCGTCTTTGGCCATAAAGGTTATCTCGTGTTGTTCCATGGGCTCAGTGCGGTAACTTGATGGACTTCGGCGAGGTCGCGGAGCGCCCGTTTGCACTGGTTGTTAGAAGAGAAAGTCTCGAAGACTGTTAGGACGTTAAGGTTGTCCTTCTCCGGTGAGTATCCTTCTGGAGTTGTGGTGAGGATGACCTCTCCACTTTTTGCTACCTGTCGGAGTACCTAGCATGCCCGGAGGCAATGGGTTGGGACTGTGTGTGGAGTGGTATGGATCGGGCAGGGTTTGTCCAATAGTTCGTCGAGAACGGAGCTATGTCCCGTGAAGGGCCTGTTCTTCCTGCCCATAGCCCGATGGTCGGGTGACCCGCCGGGGTATATTCTTTTAGCCCGGGCCGCATACTGCATCGAGGTGGCAGGCTCCAGTTGAGTTTTTTGGGCCCTCCATATGCTTTTCCATTGCATAGTACTTTTGTACTACATGCGATAATTCCGTGAAACTCTATATGTGGCGACGGTCGAGGGCATTCAGTATCCCTTCGTTTGTGCAATTACGGTGGAAGACCGAAACTACGTCGTCGTCTGAGCAGTCCTTGATCTTGTTTTTAACAAGCAGGAATCTGGCCCAAAAGTGGTTGACCGTTTCCTGGGGCTGTTGCCGCACATACATCAGGTCGTATATATTTAGAGGACCTGAGTTGCTTGGAGAATATAGATTGTGGTGGGTGGGTGGATTAAATTTTGGATCATGTCCCACGTGTGTGTTTGGAGCCGGTATGGCTTCTGAAGTAACCAGTTCGGGTCTGGTTAAGCGTAAAGGCTCCGGTAATCCCACACCTGAACCCGAGTCCGGTGGGAGTGAAGTCCCGTCCAAAGGGGGAGTATCTGGCTAAGGGGATTCGGTGGCCCGAACATATTTGGTCCTCAATATGGGAAGGGAAGTGTCAGTGGCCGGTTCCTCGACGATCGCCACAAAATGGGTGATCGGTGGGTGGTTAATTTCCCTCTGGTTGGGCTTGAGCCCGATCTGATCATAGTCTATTGAGACCCCCAGGGCAGCGATGTGGTCTAGCAGTTCATTTAAGGATGAAACATCTGTCGGATCCAATTTTTCTGAGTACTTGGGTCCAATGCAAGGACGGTGTCCGGCAGCCATGAGAGGAGTTGCGGGCTCGATGGCCGCGCGGGCCCTTATGGTAAAACCGCCGAACCGGAGAGTCTGTCCTAAAGCCAGGCACCATCCGGAAGTGATATTGTCGTTAATGACTAGGCGGGCCATGGATCATTTTTTGCAGACAGCACAACAGAGCTCTCAATGAAAGCACCAATGTTGGTGTCAAAACCGGCAGATCTCGGGTAGGGGGGCCCAAGTTGTGCGTCTAGAGATCGATGGTAACAGGGAGCCAGGAGACACAATGTTTTGCCTAGGTTCGGGCCCTCTTAATGGAGGTAAAACCCTACTCCTGCTTGATTATATTCGACGAGTATGAAGATTACAAGAGTTGATCTACCTCGAGATCGTAATGGCTAACCCTAGATGTCTAGCCTATGAAGATTCCGATGATGATGAAAGTTACCCTCCACAGACTACCCCCTCCAGTTTATATACACACCGGTGGGGGTCTAGGGTTTGTACAAGGTCGGTTTATCAGGGAAGGAAACCTCCAGACTCTATTCTTGCCGTCCACGTATTGAGAAGTCCCATCCAGACACGATAGATAATCTTCAGCTTGATCCGACCTGTACGACCCATGCAACCCGGCCCACACTCCTAGACCGGGCACCTAAGGACCCCCGAATCTAGGACTCCCTCATCGACGAAGCCCACGCCCGTTCCGAGGATGGTCGCGGCGGAGCGCCTCTTCTGCCTCCAGCGTCTGATGTCGCTTGAAGCTACGTTGGTATTTCCTCAAAGAGGAAGGGATGATGCAGCACAACGGCGGTAGGTATTTCCCTCAGATATGAAACCAAGGTTATTGAACCAGTAGGAGAACCAAGCAACACAACATAAACAACCCCTTCACGCAAAGAACAACACCTCGCAACCCGACGTGTTAAAGGGGTTGTCAATCCCTTTCGGGGTACGGTGCCTCAAGATAGGCAAAGGACGTGAGGTAAATTTCTTAGATAGGATAAATAGATCGCGGAACAAATAAATTGCAGCAAGGTATTTTTGTATTTTGGTTAAATAGATCTGAAAATAAATGCAAGAGAAAATAGATCGCAAAGGCAAATATGATGAAAAGAGACCCGGGGGTCGTAGGTTTCACTAGTGGCTTCTCTCGAGAAAAATAGCAAACGGTGGGAAAACAATTACTGTTGGGCAATTGATAGAACTTCAAATAATTATGACGATATCCAGGCAATGATCATTATATAGGCATCACGTCCAAGATTAGTAGACCGACTCCTGCCTGCATCTACTACTATTACTCCACACATCGACCGCTATCCAGCATGCATCTAGTGTATTATGTTTGTGAGAAAATGGAGTAATGCAATAAGAACAATGACATGATGTAGACGAGATCTATTGCGGCAGATATAGATCTCATCTTGTTATCCTTAGTAGCGACGATACATACGTGGCGGTTCCCTTTCTGTTACTAGGATCAAGCACCGTAAGATCGAATCCACTACAAAGCACCTCTTCCCATTGCAGGATAAATAGATCAAGTTGGCCAAACAAAACCCAAATATCGGAGAAGAAATACAAGGATATAAGCAATCATGCATATAAGAGATCAAATAAGACTAAAAATAACTTTCATGGATAAAAACATAGATCTGATCATAAACTCAAAGTTCATCGGATCCCAACAAACACAGCGCCAAAAGACTTAGATCATATGGATCTCCAAGAGACCATTGTATTGATAATCAAGAGAGAGAGAGAGAGAGAGAGGAAGCCATCTAGCTACTAACTACGGACCCGTAGGTCTAGAAAGAACTACTCATGCCTCATAGGAGAGGCACCAATGGAAGTGGTGAACCCCTCCGTGATGGTGTCTAGATTGGATCTGGTTGTTCTGGACTCTACGGCGGCTGGATGAATATTTCGTCGCCTCCTCTAGGGTTTCTGGAATATTGGGGTATTTATAGAGCAAAGAGGCGGTCCGGGGGCACCCGAGGTGGGCACAACCCACCAGGGCGCGCATGGGCCTCCTGGCGTGCCCTGGTGGGTTGTCCCCTCCTTGGGACTCCCTCCAGGTGCAACCAGGGCCCAACTTCTTCCTTTTGGTCCAAAAAAATCATCGTAAAGTTGCGTGGCATTTGGACTCCGTCTGATATTGCTTTCCTGCGACGTAAAAACATGCAGAAAACAGCAACTGGCACTTGGCACTATGTCAATAGGTTAGTACCAAAAATGATATAAAATGACTATAAAATGATTGTAAAACATCCAATAATGATAATATAACAACATGGAACAATAAAAAATTATAGATACGTTGGAGACGTATCAGCATCTCCAAGCTTAATTCCTGCTCGTCCTCGAGTAAGAAAATGATAAAAACAGAATTTTTGATGTGGAATGTTGCCTAACATGTTCGTCACATTCATTTCTTTATAGCATGGACATATGGACTTTTATATGATTCAAAGCAATAGTCTAGTTTTGACATGAAGACTTTAATACTCAAGCATACCAACAAGCAACCATGTCTTTCAAAATATCAACACTAAAGCAAGTTATCCCTAGCCCATCATGCTCAATTATTGATCCATTCATGAAACACACTCGAATATTAGCTACACCCAATGCTCAAATACGATCATAGTGCCCCTTAGTTGGTGCTTTATAAGAGAAGATGGAGACTCAAATTCAAAATAAAAATTGCATAAGTAAAAGAAAGGCCCTTCGCGGAGGGAAGTAGTGATTTGTAGAGGTGCCAGAGCTCAAAGCTTAAATTGAGAGACAAAATTATTTTTAAGAGGCATACTTTTCCTACCAAGGAAAATGACTTGGAGCATCCCAACACTTTCCATGCTAGATACATCATAGGCGGTTCCCAAACAGAAAATAAAGTGTATTCCCTTTTCCACCATAACTTTCACTTTCCATGGCTAGCCGTATCCACGGATGCCTTCCATACCAACACTTTCCAAGGAATTTATTATTTGACAACATAAAGTAAATTCATTTTTCATTTCGGGACTGGGCATCCCTAATACCTTTGTCGTACTCTCGTGCAATGACAAGTGAATAAACACTCATCGTGAGAATAACACATCTAGCATGGAAAATATTGGCTACCCTTTACCGCCTCGCGAGTAGTAGAGCATACAAAAGAGAAATTTATTTTGAACATTAGAGATGGCACATGCAAATTTTCTTAGAACGACATAGAAATACCGCATATAGGTAGGTATAGTGGACTCATATGGCAAAATTGGTTTAAAGGGTTTTGGATGCACAAGTAGTGATCATACTTAGTGCAAAATGAAGGCTAGCAAAAAGATTGAGGAACGACCAACGAAAAAGCAAAAAATCTCGTACCCAAGCATTAAGCATAAGTAACACCGAATAATGCACCATAAGTAGGATATAAATTCCATTGCATAACTATTAACTTTCGTGCTTGCATAGGGAATCACAAACCTTAACATCAATATTCTTACTAAAGCACAATTACTCATCAACATGACTCACATATCATATCATCATATCTCAAAACCATTACTAGGAATCAAGTTTATTTTGTCCAATGATCTTCATGAAAGTTTTTATTATATCCTCCTTGGATATCTATCACTTTGGAACTGTTTTCATCTGTTGCTTTTGGTAAGCTCAAACAAATATAAGTGAAGATCATGAGCATAATTTTTTCTTCTTTCTCTCAAATTAATCTAAGTGAAGCAAGAGAGAATTTCTTCAAAATTTACTAACTCCCAAATAAATCTAAGTGAAGCATGAGAGCATTTCTTCAAAATTAACAAAGCACACCGTGCTCAAAAAGATATAAGTGAAGTACTAGAGCAAGTTCATGGCTCTAAAAATTTAAGTGAAGCATAGGAGCAAACATAGCATAATTTTTGGATCTCTAAAAAGGGTGTGTACAGCAAGGATTCAACACTTAAAACACAAAGCAAAACAAGCAATGACATATCATACAAGACGCTCCAAGCAAAACTCATATCATGTGACGAATAAAAATATAGTTTCAAGTAAAATACCGATGGTCGTTAGAAGAAAGCGGGGATGCCACTCGTGGGCATCCCCAAGCTTAGTTGCTTGCTACTTCTTTGAATATAATCTTGGGGTGCCTCGGGCATCCCCAAGCTTAGCCTTTTGCTTATCCTTATTCCTTCATCCATCATAAGATAACCCAAAACTTGAAAACTTCAATCACACAAGACTCAGACAAAACCTTCGTGAGATCCGTTAGTTTAAGAAACCAAACCACTACTATAAGTACTGTAGCAAACATATTCTTATTTTTTTTCATTAAATCTACTGTATTCCACCTTTCTATGGCAAAAACTCATTAAATAAAACCATAGAATCATCAAAACAAGCACAAAATGCAAAGAAAACGGAATCTGTCAAAAACAGAACAGTCTATAGTAATGTGATAATTTCGAATACTTATGTAACTCCAAAAATTATGAAATAAATTTGTGGACGTGAGGAATTTGTCTATTAATCCTCTTAAAAAAGAATCAACTTAAAATCACTCTTCTGTAAAAAATGAAAATGAATCTCATGAGCGCAAAAGTTTCTGTTTTTCAGCAAGATCAAATAAACTTTCACCCAAGTCTTCCCAAAGGAATTGCTTGGCATGAACACTAATTAAAACACAAAAACCACAATCATAACAGTATTATAATTTTGCTAACACTCAAGAACATAAAGCAAAAAAGCAAAAATAAATTTTGTTCATTGGGTTGCCTCCCAACAAGCGCTATCGTTTTACGCCCCTAGCTAGGCATAATATTTAAATGATGCTCACATGAAAGATACTAATTGAAACATAATATTTAAATGTCGCGCTAGAAGACGCATGACAGATATTGTCACTTGCAACCAATCAGCGTTTATTCGGGGAAGATGCCTTCATGATAACTTTCTGCTTGTCCGGCAAGTGGCAAAGAAAATGCACGCTATGAAAACCTCGGGAGGGTTTTGAAGTTGGACATAACTAGGGATTTTGACACTCTGTCCTGGCCCTTTTTGTTCCAGGGGCTACAGCAGAAAGGGTTCGGCGAGACTTGGATGCGCTGGATTGCCATCCTATTACAGACTGCTAGCACCAAAGTGCTTGTGAATGGAGTTCTGGGGTTCAGTTTCATGCACGCATGTGGTTTGCGTCAGGGAGATCCGATTTCTCCGCTCCTGTTCGTGATTGCGATGGAGGCGCTCTCATCCATTTTCAGAAAGGTCGAGATCGCGGGGGTGATCAGCTCGATCAGAGGGGTCTCGGCAACACAACGTTTATCCATTTATGTGGACGATGTTGCTTTGTTTATCAAACCCTCCGACCAGGATCTATAGTTTGTGCGAGCAGCCCTACACAGTTTTGGCGAAGCATCTGGGCTCCGGGTTAACTACAGGAAGTCGATGGCTGTGCTCATTCGAGGAACGGAGGAGGACCAGAACAGGATTGCTACCATCCTCCAATGTGCTATAGGCAAATTTCCATGCAAATACTTGGGCATCCCTCTGTCTATCAACTAGCTTACGAAAAATGACTGGCAGCCCCTACTTGACCAAGTGAAAAAGTTCATCCCGGCCTGGCAGAAGGGCCTCATTCATAGGCCTGGACGGCTTGTGCTCATTAAATCTGTGGTCTCCACCAGACCCATACATCAGCTTATGATCCTCGAGGCGCCGGCTTGGGTGTTTGAAGAGATAAATGGCTGGATGCGATCCTTCTTTTGGGCTGGGAAGGAGAAGTCTAATGGAGGGCAGTGCTTGGTGGCGTGGAACACTATATGCCGCCCAACTTGCTATGGAGGTTTGGGCATAAAAAACCTCAGGTTACAAGCTTTGGCGCTCAGGGCACGGTGGGAGTGGTTGCGACGTACAGATCTTGAACGACCATGGCAAGGAATCTCGTTCTTGGTTGACAACGAGGCTAAAGAGGTGTTCAACAGTTTGGTTGCGATCACAGTAGGCATCGGCAGTAGGGTTCTCTTCTGGAGGGACCGATGGATTAATGGATCGGCGGTGCGAAATATAGCACCGGCTATACTGTCTCTAGTAAATACCCGCACGATCAACAGTCGCACGGTCGAATAGGCGCTCACAGATAATAGATGGGAGCGCGACATCAGTGCACCCACCCCTTTCTTGGCGCTGATGCAACTCATGAATCTCATACTTGCAATTTCGAGGGTGGCAAGCGATACACAATTGCCGGACCAATTCAGATGGCTAGCTGATGTCTCTGGGGCCTACTCGGCCCGCTCCACTTACCTCAGGTTGTGTTTGGGTCTGACGAGAACACCAACATTCGAATGCATATGGAGGAGTTGGGCCTTACTTAAGTGCAAAATCTTTGCGTGGCTGGCCCTGCAGTACCATGTGTGGACCTCTGATAGGCGTACCAGGCATGGGCTATAGGACAACACATCACCATGTTTTACATGCTTGCAAGAGGAGGACACTGTGGACCACATACTGGTACAGTGCACTTACGCCCGCGAGGTGTGGTACCGTTTCTTCGCACTGGTACACATACCTATCCTCATACCATCACATGACAGCACTTTCACGGCATGGTGGCTGGATGCAAGGGCTAGAGTGCAGAGCAAGACGGGAAGGGTTTTTGATACGGCAGTCATCGCCATCGCCTGGTCGCTGTGGAAGCAGCGTAACGCGCGTGTGTTTGGAAGAGTACACGAGCAAAGGGGTATAGTGGATCTTGTTGCCCAAATCAGGGATGAGCTGAGTGATTGGAGCATGGCGGGTGTGGGTAGATTACAAATCTTTGCGAGAGAGTAGATTAATTTGTTTACGGGTGTTGTGTGTGTTTCCTTGATGCTTGCATCATTGGAAACATTCTTGTAAATATGTTTTGCTCCCTTCTATAAAAATCAGGTATGCCATTGGCGTACTCTCGAAAAAAAAACATGAAGAGAGCACAATGTAATATGTGAAAAACACACTTAAGTCTAATAGACTTCCTATGCATAGGAATTTTATAGGAAAACAAATTAGCAAGATAAGAAAGATCTAGCATATGCAAGGAAGAAGAAAGAAACAATAGCAATCTCAACATGAAGAGAGGGAACTTAGTAACTTGAAGATTTCCACAACCATATTTCCCTCTCTCATAATAATTATATGTGGGATCATATTCAAATTCAACAATATATCTATCTCATAACATATTTTCTACATGATCCACATGCATGCGAAGTTGACACTCTTCCAAAATAGTGGGATTCTCATCAACTAAAGTCATGACCTCTCCAAACCCACTTTTATCAAAAATTTCATAAGATTGAACACTCTCCAAATATGTGGGATTAATTCTAGATAAAGTTGACACTCTTCCAAACCCACTTTCAATATCATTGCAAACATATTCATCATGAGGTTTAAATAAATTTTCAAGATCATAAGAAACATTATCACCCCAATCATGATCATTGCAATAAGTACTAGACATATCAAAACAAGCATCCCCAAGCTTGGGTTTTTGCATATCATTAACACAATTGACATTAATAGAATTTATAATAACATCATTGCAATCATGCTTTTCATTCACGTGAATCACTTCATAAATTTCTTCATCACAATTTCCATATTCACGAATTTCAAGCAAAACCTCATAAAGATAATCTAGTGCACACAACTCACTAGCAGTTGGTTCATCATAGTTGGATCTCTTAAAAAGATTAGCAAGTGGATGAGGATCCATAATCTTAGATTTTTAGCAAGCGAAGATGCAAGCAAATAGGGGGCACGTGGTAACACAAACAAAGATGAGATATGACGAGAAAAAAGGCGAGCGAAAAAGAGGGCGAATAAAACGGCAAATTCTTTGTGAAGTGGGGGAGAGGAAAATAAGAGGCAAATGGCGAATAATGTAAATTGCAAGGATATGAGATTTGTGATTAGGAACCTGTTTATGTTGAAGATCCTCCCCAACAACGGCACCAGAAATTCCTTTTGATGTCGCTTGAAGCTACGTTGGTATTTCCCCAAAGTGGAAGAGATGATGCAGCACAGCGGCGGTAGGTATTTCCCTCAGATATGAAACCAAGGTTATCGAATCAGTAGGAGAACCAAGCAACACAATGTAAACAGCCCCTGCACACAAAGAACAACTCCTCGCAACCCGACGTGTTAAAGGGGTTGTCAATCCCTTTGGGGTACGGCGCCTCAAGATAGGCAAAGGGCGTGAGGTAAATTTGTAGATAGGATAAATAGATCGCGGGACAAATAAATTGTAGCAAGGTATTTTTGTATTTTTGGTTTGATAGATCTGAAAATAAATGCAAGAGAAAATAGATCGCAAAGGCAAATATGATGAAAAGAGACCCGAGGGGCGTAGGTTTCACTAGTGGCTTCTCTCAAGAAAAACAGCAAACGGTGAGAAAACAATTAGTGTTGGGCAATTGATAGAACTTCAAATAATTATGACAATATCCAGGCAATGATCATTATATAGGCATCACGTCCAAGATTAGTAGACCGCCTCCTGCCTGCATCTACTACTATTACTCCACACATCGACCACTATCCAACATGCATCTAGTGTATTAAGTTCATGAGAAAACGGAGTAATGCAATAACAACGATGACATGATGTAGATGAGATCCATTTATCTATTGCGGCAGATATAGATCTCATCTTGTTATCCTTAGTAGCAACGATACATACGTGGCGGTTCCCTTTCTGTCACTGGGATCAAGCACTGTAAGATAGAACCCACTACAAAGCACCTCTTCCCATTGCAAGGTAAATAGATCAAGTTGGCCAAACAAAATCCAAATATCGGAGAAGAAATACGAGGCTATAAGCAATCATGCATATAAGAGATCAAAGAAGACTTACATAACTTTCATGGATAAAAACATAGATCTGATCATAAACTCAAAGTTCATCGGATCCCAACAAACACACCGCCAAAAGACTTACATCATATGGATCTTCAAGAGACCATTGTATTGATTATCAAAAGAGAGAAAGAGAGGAAGCCATCTAGCTACTAACTACGGACCCGTAGGTCTACAAAGAACTACTCACGCATCATAGGAGAGGCACCAATGGAAGTGGTGAACCCCTCCGTGATGGCGTCTAGATTGGATCTGGTGGTTCTGGACTCTGCGGCGGCTGGATGAATATTTCGTCGCCTCCTCTAGGGTTTCTGGAATATTGGGGTATTTATAGAGCAAACAGGCGGTCTGGGGGACACCCGAGGTGGGAACAACCCACCAGGGCGCGCCTGGGCCTCCTGGCGCACCCTGGTGGGTTGTCCCCTCCTCGGTACCCCCCCCCCCCAGGTGCAACCAGGGCCCAACTTCTTCCTTTTGGTCCATAAAAAATCATCATAAAGTTGCGTGGCATTTGGACTCCGACTGATATTGATTTCCTGCAATGTAAAAAACATGCAGAAAACAGCAACTGGCACTTGGCACTATGTCAATAGGTTAGTACCAAAAATGATATAAAATGACTATAAAATGATTGTAAAACATCCAAGAATGATAATATATCAGCATGGAACAATAAAAAATTATAGATACGTTGGAGACGTATCAGCGCCCAGGTCGTCTATATGCCCGTCTGCTGGCTGCCGGCCGCCGCACCCTTTGCTGGTGTGTTTGTGTCGCTCGTCCCTACCCTGCCCCGGCCCACTTCCTCCCCGCCCCACTTCCCCTTGCCACGATGCTGCTTGTGGCGGGGCCGGCGAGGTACTTCCTCCACCAACTCCGTGTCAGATCCGAGGGCGCAGGATCCCAAGATGGTCCTCCCGCTCGTGGGCGCTCCTGCCGGCGCCCGATTCTAGTGGTTGGTGGCGGCTCCTCGGCCGGCTATGGCCAACCATGGTGGCACCTACGGTGGCTGTTCTCCCCCTCCCGCAGTCTGCGGCCATGGCTTCAAAGGCAGAATTTTTCTGTGTGTATCCGATGGTACCTGCATGCCCAGCGGCAGCCGCCCCTTGCGGCGCGTCGGACTTGCGTTCGGTGGGCGCATGTGCCCTACAGTGGGACTCTTGGTGGTGTTGCCTCGGACCCCGCGGTTCTGGACCTACATTTCCAATGTCTATGGGTTGCGGGTGTCTCTTCCGGTGCGGCGCTAGCCTCGACGCTCTAGCGGCTGCGTCCCCTCCAGCCTCTTGAGCTTGCTGTTTCCTGACGGCCTCGGCCCCAATGGCCCAGACCTGCGTCTCCTCCAGTTCCTGGCATGTTGGTGTTGCCCATCACCATCGCACCCCCTGCATCAGGCCCCTTCTCCTCGCCACCGCCCAACCCCTCCCACCTCGCTGCTCCGCCCCTCGTCATGTCCAAGGCTTGCGTGTCCGACGCAGACTCCCCTTCGTGTTTGGTATCCGACCTATGCTTGACTTTTGACTCTTGATTTTTGATCTGGCAGCTATGGGATTGCTCAGACCAGGCCAGGTAGAAATCCCTGCTCCGCTTGTCGGTGCTGGCAGCGGCAACACTTGTGAGTGTCAGCCCCTCCTTGGAGGCGTTGTCATGGCCTCTCCACGCCCCTCTTCGAGCACCAAGGGAAACACTAGGTCCGATTCTTTTGATAGGAGGGCTATGGCGCCACAGAGTCATATACTTCTTGAAGGTGTTGTTTTATGTGCTTGTTGCACCCTTGGTGAAGGACTTGTGGATGTTCGATCGTCACGTTGGTCCAGCGTGCCTCTCATGTTTCAGAGTTTAGTTCTGTTGTTTGCTTGTTTGGGCCAAGCATCTCCTGTCTCTTTGATTTAGGCACCATATTTATGCTATCTTACGTTCGTGCATGTGTTGTATCCTCACTTGTACTCATTCTCTTTTCTTCTATCAACGAAAAGATACACAATCTTTGCATATTCACGAAAAAAGTAGGCCAGATGGGAGCTCCTAGTTGGCGCCGCAGGCGCCACTTCCCTAAGCTAGCGCCCACGCACCATCGCCAATGGGCCGACCCATTTAGATATGAGCGCTCGCTGGTTCGGTTCATTGATCGATTTTACCGGTCACTACCCCTGGAAAAACCAGTCAACCGTTGATTCATATAAATAAACTAAAAAATTCAAAAAAAAGAGAAAAGGTTTATGAATTCAAAAATGTGCACGGACCTTGAAGAAATGTTAACGAAATTTAAAGAAAGTTCACCGAATTTTAGAAAGGGTTCATTGAATTTGAAAAAAAACATCCAATTTGAAAAAAAGTTCATCGATTTTGAAAAGAGTTCATCGAACTTGAAAAAATGTTCATTTAATTTGGAAAAAAAATTCATCTAATTTGAAAAAAGTTCAACAAATTTAAAATAAAGTTCATCATTTTTTTTAAAAAGCAACGAATTTTAAAAGAGTTCTTCGAAATTGAAAAAAAACATTGAATTTGAGAAATGTTCATCGAATTTGAAAAATAAGTTCATGAAGTTTTGAAAAAACTTTATTAAGATTTAAAAAATGTTCACAAATTCTGAAAAGGTTCATCAATTTGGAAAAAAGTTCGTGGATTTTTCTAAAAAAGTTCGTTGATTTTGAGGAAAAAAATTCAAAGATTTACAATCACGCAATTCAGGAAAAGAAATAAATAGAAAAATAAAAAGAGATTTTTTTTGAGACAAAAAATAAAAAAGAGATGCGAACTATGGAAAGAACAAACAGGGCTGAAGAAGTTTCTTTCCATAAGTTAGTGATGACCCTAGTGGTTAGCGCGGTCGGTGCGTGCACCATTTTTGCAAGCAACTAGTTGAGGAGCGCTCATTCGGAAGACTCCCAAATAATCACATGTGGTGGGCTGAGAGCGCGCCAGGTGCGCTCACAGCCGCCACCATGTGTCGCGCCTTCTCCGGATATATTTTTTTATTTTTCTGCATGTGTTTTTGCTTTTTAGATGGATTTTTTTCGACTTTTTGGTTTTTCACCTGTCTTTCTTAGCTTTTCGACAATTTTTGAAAAAAAACTTTTCTTCACGAAAAAACACGTGTTTTTTCGTGAGAGGCATGGTTTTCTTCTTCCATGAGAGGTGCGATTTTGCTTTCGCGAGAGCCATGGCCGTGACTTTCGGTAACGGAAAAAATATTTTTTTCTGTGAGAGGCACGGCTGTTCCTCTTGGAAATTGAAGAAAACGCGTTTTCTTTTTTTTCTTCCGTGAGATGCATGGACGTGCCTCTCGAAAACGAAAAAGAAATTGCTCTCTTTTTTTTTTTCTGTTAGAGGCACGTGTTTGCTCCCACGAGAGGCATGATTTGCTTTCACCAGAGGCACGGCCGTGCCTCTCGGAAACGGCTTCCGAAAAGGAAAAAAATGCTCCTAGTTTGATTTTTTCGTCCATTTTTTTAGAAGAAAAGTTCATCGAAACCTGTCAATATGGGATCTAATTTTGAAGATCTCGGCGTGAAGAATACAACGGTGGAAACGGTTCGAGATTTGGATGCACGCTTTAAGATATAATTTTTTTTAGATAAACGGATCTAAAAAAAAAAGAAAACTCACATGTTGCGACAAGTGACACACATGCAACGCGTCACTTGTCACCACCTGAAGTGGGAGGTGATATTTCAAAAAATACTCCTCAGTTAGTGATTTCGGTCCCAAATGGAATTTGCCAGGCCAGATGTAGCAATTGCGTTTTGCTAGGCGATGCTTCTGGCTACAAAAGGGGCCCGTTTTCTCTGGGTGAACTCCGTCGGCGCACTGTCCCGTTAGATGCTCTCCTATTTTTTTAAAAAATGCTCTTCCATCGTGCCATTTATCACAATATGAGAGAGGGGAGTGATCTTTTAAAGAGCACTCCTCAATTAGCTCTCCGATCGCGTCACTTGTCGTAATATGAGAGAGAAGAGTAATCTTTCAAAAAGCACTCCTCAATTAATGATTTCCATGTCAAGGAAGATTTGACAGACCGGATATAGCAATTGCGTTTTCCTAGGCGGTGCTTCTGGCTACAAAATGGCCCCGTTTTCTCTGGGTGGACTCCGTCGGCGCACTGCACGATTAGATGTTCTCCCATTTTCTAAAAAAAGGCTCTCCCGTGGTATGGTGACTCCTTTATATTCGCCGGGCCCCGTTTGTCTGTGGGGTTCTGAGGTTTCCGATTGGTGGTGTTCTGGTGAAGTTGCTCGGTTTGCTTGGTCGCATGGCCTTTGTTTCTCCGTCCCCGCCCGAGGGAGCATCGTTGTTACTTGTTCCTGCTGCTGAGTGTTCTTCTAATCTTCTTCTTCTCGGTAACGTTTTTCGTGGATTTCTGTCGTCCTTGGTCCTGGACCGATTTATGTGGGTTTGCTGCTCTGTTCTTTGTCTTTTCTTTTTCGGGGTCTGATTTGGGTGCTATTTTGGTTTTTGGCCAGTTGGCCCTTCCATCCCCGCCTGTTCGTACTGTGCTCTGTTCTTCAGATCGGTCTTCTTCTCAAGGGGTTTGCGTGGTTCTCTGTCGAGTGTCGAGATGAAATCTGGGATAATCATAACTTGTTCGGTTGCCTCCGCAGATCAGGCCATGCATGTTCTTGATCTTAACAACATGGTCATCAAAATTTTCTGCTGTATGACTACAGAGTTTTTGTTCAGCTTGTTCGTACTTCTTGATGCTGTTGGTCTGTTTACTACAAAATCGTGCAGCTCGAAACGCCTCCCCGACGCCTCAACTTGCCTGCTCCGGTCATCGCCACGGCCACCACCTCCGCCGTGGTTTGCACCCTCGACATGGTTCGCTCCGCCCTAGAGCGTGCCGCCGCGTCGCCGGCCACATCATCATCGACCGTGTCTACCTCCTCTTCGTTCTCCTCAAAGGGCAACCGCCAACGCTGGCCGCCTCCAGCTACATAGTCGCCGAGCGCGTGCCCATCCGGCCTAACGTAAGTGCTCATCCTTAGAGGCCGACGCCCGGTGTGTGTCCACAGTGCTGCCGCAAGACCGGTCACTAAAAGAGCCTCAACAGAAAGAAAGACTGACCAGCCGAGATAACATTAAGGCCTCGTTTGGAATAAAGAAATTTCACATGAACGGAATTATGTCGGAACTTGCACTATTGCCCTTCGCACCTTCCCTCTCGTTCAGATTTTGGAGGATTCTAATTTCTAACTCGTTTTCACTTGCTTTGAGAAAGTCCGTTGCAACATACTGTGTCTTTATCTCTCCTCTTTCCTCTCATGATGAATATACAATTTCTGCAAAAAATATCACAAGCATGCAAACAACTACTCCTATATTATACCCTCTTTTTTGCGTTTTAGATTTCATAAAATCCATAAGGCATGACATCCTGTTTCTGCAATTTTCCTGCTCTTGTATTTTTTTCTGCATCCAAACAAAAATATCTGAAATATGGAGACGAGTATAGGTTTTTTGGCTGACAAAGTTCTTGGAATATGGGTATTTTTCCTGTCAGCTAATCCCGGAGGTCACTTTCGAATATTGTTATCGTGAATTGAATGTTGTCACGCATTAGCTAGCTCGAAGGGGTTGGCACAATCCACCGGAGTTGTGGCTGAATGTTCATCCGATTCGACTATGTCTTATTAGTGGATGATGTAACTATCGTTTATAAGTTAATAAAGCTAGCAATGATGGTCCTTCCCAGAAAATGCGTTCAACCAGAATCATGCATCCGGGGCGGCTTTCCACACCTGCCTGACATATATTCCCGTACATTCGAGTACATTATCAACTCCATCAAAATCTTTCGACTATCCATTTGAATGGGCATACTTGTGCATGCGGAGTTGAGCCCTAGGCATGTAAATCATATTTGACGCACATTGTTGTCATATGGTTGGTTTGCCGCAAGGGGGCACCCCATAGGCCGGCCCACTAGGGGTGTTTTGCAACTCTTTTGATTGTTTTTGAAAAATTCCTGGTTTGGTTGGTTTTGTTTTCCTTGTTTTTTTTTCAGTTTTCCTCCGTTTTGTGTTTTCTTTTTACCTCCTCCAATAGTAAAAATACTTGTTGTATATGACCCCCCC
>NC_041383.1:98760975-98805693 GCF_002162155.2 Triticum dicoccoides
CACGATCAACATTTTTCCCATACACGCTGAACATTTTTCAAATACACCGTGGTTATTTTTTCAACACACAATTAACACTCAGTCATGGAAAGATTAACCCATTGATTTCTTACAGTCTTTTGAATCCCTATCATATGATTTGTATTTTTTTTCCTTTTTATGTATTATCTTGCTTTATGTTCTTTATTGGATCGTTTTAGCGTTGATTTCAAACTCTAAATTCATTGCACAGTAGAATCATTTACTTTTAGGGTAGTTGTAACTTGTAAGCGCTTAGTTCTTCGCCCGAAGTATTGTATTGTTTCCATAGTGATGCATGGCACCTTCTTTCTTAATTTCACCGTCCGATGCGCACCATGGCCGGAACGGGGGCTAGGCGGGGAGACCTTTATTCCATCTTCAGGGAGCCGCCGTCGTCTCGCCTTTCTAAGTAGGACACAAACCCTAACAAGATTGAAAAAAACGATTAAAAACGGAGCCCTCCGGCCGGCCCTTGCCAGGATCCACCGCGACTCCATGACCCTAGGGCCACCGGAGACGAGGCGGATCTGCGCCGGCGCCGGCGAGAGGCACGAACCCTAATTTTCTTTCTTAGAGGAGGAGGAGGAGGCGGAGCCCTTTTGATGTGAAATAGCCTAGAGCTGTTCTCGTCTACCTTGCTGCCTTCATGTGCTACGTTGCACGCAGGACTGCAAGTTGGACAAAAAATTTACAACTAGCAAGCAAGCACATGGGCATGGCTTTAAAATTTGAAGCGCTCGGCTCTTCATGATCACCTCCAGCTTCGCCACTTGCCAAACTGAAGCGGTATATGAGCCTAATCGGCGCAAAACGTATTACAACCGCCGAGTTAACAGGGTTAACTCAGGCATGATGTCTATCTACAAATGTAGACATTTTCATCTTGAGCTCTGGTCAAATACAATGTATTTTGCCCCCCTCTCTCTCCATCTCATCTACCTCATTTTTAATATTTTTTGGGGAGAGTTGACTGGAAAATACCGCACCAATTAGTCGCCGACACGGCAATGCTAGTTGTACGTATGTACTTCTTTCTGGAAAATACCACATCATCTACGCATCTAGTTTAATCGTATAAGGTGTCTGATTGAGAATTTGAGATCGTTGAAGATGCTCTTACGTCACATATATTGAGATTTGCATTAGCCTCCACGTTGAGCCATTTGCGGATCTCTTCTCAAGCCTCAAGTTGATACCAGTACTTTATTTTTATATAGACTCGGTCAGATGAGTGCTTCATTGATTAACATATCGTCGACGCGTCATCGTCACCCGCCCCGGATGGATGCAGCAGACAAACCACATGTTCGAACGTAGCCCACGCAACCCGGCCATGCCGTCACATCTTCTCCTCCGTATGCATACTGGGACTGGAGACAGGCGAGGAAGTCGCCTCTCTGCATTCGCCGGCAGTTGTTCCCATTTTCCTGACGGAAGACACGAAAGCTGCCGGTGAATTCTATAACGGTGCGTACGCCGAGAAATACGCACTGGACGGTAGGTGCCATTTTGGCTAAATGCATGATGCCAAAGTAGCTGAGCTGCCCGCCAGCTCCGGCGCTGGACGGCATATGATATTGGAGAAGTTCTATCAAGTGTAGGGTGGTGGTGGTGCATGTGTGATTCGTGGTCAACTCATCTCACACAACAGCTGTTTTGCTGGCAGATCTGATCGGCTCCAATCTCCTTTCTCGTGGAAGGCCACTCACCTCGCAGCTTCCGTTGCCTTTGCGCACATCTTTGACAGGAAAGGATTCCTTGCATAGTTGTATTCACACACGGGTGGAAATAATAGAGGGGTGGTTCAGTAGGATCAACTAAAAAACATGTTTCGCTCACTGAATTCAAGTTTCCTAAAAAAAACTATAAAAGAAGATAATTTTTATCAGGTCGAACTAGCATTTTCCCGGTCGAGTCAAATCATCTATAAGAAATCAAGTAAAGACGGTGTCATGGGTTCCTATTCGTAAGAGGTGGCGGGAGAAGCGGCAGCTATCGGTTTAAAATTTGTCACTTGCATCAGATATGGTTACGGACTTCGCCCTGCCTATTTATATACAGTTCGGGAAACGAATATGTCAGAAAAACAAATAAAATAGGTTTACTTTGGTACACCATCCTCTATGGAAAATTAAAAGGGTAATTTCATGCATTTTAATTTTGAAAAACACTGATCAAAAGTTGGCAGGAAAACCTACGCCATCTCAAGAAGGTTTGTTGTGGGGAAATCCCCATTTTTTTGTGCACGGCCAGACATGGCTCCTATTGCTTTTTTTGCTTGTGAAGAACCCTAGCACAATGACAAAGGCGTTCCCCTGCAGGCGTAGGTTGTTAGAGTTGTGTCGAATATTATGTGTATAACATAGATTATAATTAGACTCTGAGTTCTGTTGTGTTCAGATAGAATATGAAGTTGTGTCCTGATAGAACATTTTTATCCTAGGTCTCCTATATAATGTGAGGGTAGACACTCGGTGTAACTTACGCCAACATAATAGCACAGACACATGGGGAGCCGGCGGCGCAAAGACCGTCCAGGCAAAACTAATTTGTACAATACCAGTACCTTACCAGGTTTCTAAGAGGTGGAATTATTTTACCTGGTAAAAGATAAACTTCCCTTCAACCAAAGAGGTAATTTTTAATCTTCTTGATTTGCATTAAAACCCATAAAATTATTTAGAAGGGACGTTGCAACTTCTTGTTTATGCCCAGAAACGTCCATACATGTGAGGACAAGAATAAACATAGATATTTGCATATCTTTGCAGTTATTAGTGTTTAGCGAGCAAGTTGAAGGGATAATCATAGAAAATATCTGAGATAATCCAGTTCAAACGAGGGTAAAAATGAGTGTAAAGTTCACTCATCAG
This sequence comes from Triticum dicoccoides, assembly GCF_002162155.2. NCBI lineage: Eukaryota > Viridiplantae > Streptophyta > Magnoliopsida > Poales > Poaceae > Triticum > Triticum dicoccoides. The sequence goes on from NC_041383.1 coordinate 98,763,870, forward strand.
GCATCTCCACATCACCCGATACATCCCGGACAGTTGCGGCCGATGCTATCCACCTCGTGCACCACTTGTTTGATGAAATTTCCGAACATAGCTTGGCCATTTTTTGTTGTACACTTGTAGGGGGTACATGGTGGACACTGGTGCAATGAGAGTTCATTGAATCATCGTCATAGGATAGTGACGATGACGACAACTATAAATTGATGACCATGATGAGTGTCCTCGAAGCAATGGAGAAGAAAAAGGAGCGTGTACTCAACTTCAAATGTTCTACGCCGAGCATGATAACTTTGAACAGAAAAGGAAAAAGGATTTATTACTTATTCGACTTCACGGACCAGCGACTAAGAAGAATCAACCTTCATTTGTTGTTCTTTTTCTTTGACCGACTCGGTCGATTGAGGGTAGACAAGTCAATCCAACAAGGTCTTAAGTCTTGGAAGAGAACATTTTTGAAAGTCCCGCCACATCCCTTCCATGTATTGTCAATTTGTCATACCTACTTAACAAATACACGCCATACTTGGCTAGAGTTTAGGAAACCGATGAAAATAAGGAAAAGTTTAAATGCAGCCACAAGAAAAGAAATGTTTGAAGAACATATCGGGGCACTCTCTCGAAGGTGCTCATAGGGGTAGGATGTGCGTGCGTGTGTGTGTTTAAATGAATGAGTGTATGTGTGTATGTATGGGCATCTGTCTCTATACTGTGTTAAAAAAAAGGTATGTGCCGACAAACGGAGCAATAACATTTGGCAAGTCGTGTAGCTGTGATATAAGTATAATGAGAATATTTAGCTTCATCATACAACAGACATTTTGAAGAGTAGTATTATTGTATTCAACACAGTCCTTCCCTTAAATTATGGTTGCTACTTGGTAGTAGTGACGTGCGTGCATGTGTGTGTGTTTGCAGCCACATGGACTTTAAATATATACTCTGAATTAGCTGTTTAAAGGAAAGCTCAACAGGAGAGCTGTCCATGTTCAATGATACAGGAAGTGGGGCAGGGAGAGGAGAACGGAATGCAAAAGCCAACTCCCGAAGGGAGAGCCTTCTTCCAAAATCTGCCTAACCAAAGAATAGCGGGATAAGCTCTGTATGAGCTGTTGATGGCTGACAATGGAAGCAGCGGTAGTGCGCCTCCCGACTACCTCGACTTGTGTGCCGTGAATATGGCGATCGCGGCGGCGGGGAGAACGGCGCAACCGTTGCCTAGCAAAGCTTGGTCGGCTGCATGCGTGCCGTGCGGCCGTCCGGCTTACGGCCGCAGCTCTGGGCTGGCGCTGGCCATGGCCTGAGCCGTCGCGCTGGCACGGCCTGCTACGGCATAGCTGGTTGGACAAGCGATGGTCGGGAAGGTCGAAAAGGCACCCATAAGGTAAAAATCAGTTCCAGTTCCAGTTTCATTCAATCAGCTGAGACCAACTAATTTGAAGGAAAAGAAGTTAACTATAACTGAAGATGCAACATTCCATGCACAGGCTTTGTTTGTGGGCGCTCTGGGGCATGATAAGAGGTTCTCACCGGCTAGGATGCATTTGATGATTAAACAACATCAGAATGGATGCTATTACTTACTAGGGCTGTGCTACCCAGCGTTCAAAGCACCCAGGATTTTTGGGTGTACACTTTTAGTTTGTTAGAATAAAATCATCTATTGATTACCAAATATGACATATGGACTTTACATCCTGAATTTTTGCATACATATGGACTTTACATGCTGAAGCCGCAAGATTCTACCTGAATTGGAATTTCGACATTAAACCAAGTTTCTAAACTGAAACTCCGTTTTTACCATTGTCTTTACCATGAGGGCGAGCTCAAAGTTAGCCTCTGCATGGACGTGTTTCTAGCAGATTTTTATTTTTGTGCACTTTACTACCTGTCTATTGCCTTTCAGTTCGCACGGTCCGATGCCTTCTTTCTAGTTATCTTACTTATTTGTATCTTGCTTGGAGTCTGTTTAGGAGCTAAGTACTCCCTCCGTCAGGATACATCCCTTTTTATCCATTTTGATGACAAGTATTTCCGGACGAAGGGAGTACTAGTTTTACCTTTTTACAAAAAGATTGGAAAGAATTCTGCAAGCCTCTAATATGCAAAGGTATGGAACCTAAAACTTAGATTTCAATCATTTCCTTAGTGTACCTTATCTCTATTGGTGTACTGCGTCCATCAATTGTATTTTTCTTCGAAGATCAGAGCTCCAATAACAATTTCTGGTTACCTTATGCCTCTTCACTGCTCTCTCTCTCTTGTCTTTCATTCATACTCCCTCCATTCCAAAATAAATGTTGTGGTTTTAATTCAAATTGGTATTCCACCTCTTGCTTGCTTCTAGTCCAAAGGTGAAATCCATAGTAATAGTTGGTTGTATTCGACACTTACTTTTGAAACGAAGGGAGTTAAAGTGCTCTTTTGTTCCCCGAGTTCACATGCTCTCTCATGAACAGTAAAATTGAAAACAACAGTAAAAAGTTCAAAAGAATAAGTTTTTTTTGTAATAAACATTTATAAATGTTTTCATTGTCTGCAAAAAATTGTGATGAAATGACAATCGTGGAAATGTGGGGAAAATAAACAGAATCGATGCTCCAAAATGCTTCCAACAATAGTCTTTTCGAGGCATAGATTTTTTGCCCACATTTCCCCAAATGTCATTTCGCAAAAAAAAAATTTTGCGTGCAATGAAAACATTCATCAATGTTCATCACAAACAAAATCAGAAAATTTTTCAATTTTTTTATTTTTTTCGATTTTACTGTTTATGAGGGAGCATATGAGCTCGCGTGCAAAACCTCCACGTCCGTACATAACAACTTATACTATAGGACAAAGAGAGTACAACTCCCGTAGAATAGCAAAGTCCGGGTACCACAGGGGTGGCAACAGGGGTGTTAGAGCATCTACAACCATAACTCGCAGATTTCGTCATCCAAATGCCCGTGGACGTGCCTGGGCACGTTCGCGGACAGTGACCGAACAACAGACTAAAAATCCTTTTCACAACCGGATGCCACAATAAAGAATCCTCAAATCCATACAATACATGCACGTGAAACCTAATCTTAAGTGGAGCCCGCCCGGTTTCGTTGTGCCCATGTCCGGCGGTTGGCTACGTCCCTCGAAGTGTTGGTACGATCACCGACGAGGTAGAGTAGGACATGAGAGACGCACCGGCTCAGACTCAAGGCGTCGTCGTCTCCCATGCCCTACTCTTGTCGGAGCATGAGCATGGGCATGTCGCCAGCGAGGTAGAGTAGGAAATGGTCAACAATGGCTAAAAATTTGAAATGGGATGGCCAAAGAGGCATTGGCAGAGCATAATTGGTTTGATTGGTATTGTCAATATTTGAAAAAAAATCTTAAGTTGCCAAAAGTTGACAATAAAATTTGGTAGCAAACCACTAGCCATCATTTGACATTTTTGGCAAAATATTGGCATGCCAACTTTTGACATCTAACCACTGGAAAAAAAAATAGCGCTCTATAGCATCATTGATAGCACGTTGTAGCGTTTTGAGCAATGTCTCTCCAAATAAACTAGTGTACAAAAGTATCTCGCTAATAGCGCATTTTAAGAGTGGCGCTATTTTGCTATTGCAGATCATTGGGAAAGGGGTTTTGGTGAACAAATATAGACTATTTCTTTTGTCATGACCAGAACATTGGTGAAGAGGGTTTTGGCCACCATCCAAACACACCCTAACTTCTGCCAATTATGCCGGTTACCTAGGATCAACACAAAGATGATCGAGCATACCAGTAAAACTAGCAATCAACGTAAATTTAGCTCAGGTGAACTCTACACGATACACATGGACCTCTATCCGGACTCAGGGTTGGCCACCCAACAATTTGCGGGAGAAGCCTGTGGCTTGCTGGTTGGCAACGACAGTGGCCACGCAGCACCCCCAATGTTTGATATGTTGGATCGCCTTAGGTGTCTCACTCAGGTGTTTTAGTTTGCAGCTATCTCACAGGCCTTCGGGCCACAGCATGCCCACCGTTCATGGAGTTGAATGGCTTCGGAAGTTTCCTCAAGACGCATTGCGTTGTAGATCTAGTTAGGCACATCGCCGATATGTGTGGGTGTTCTGCATCTGATCAAATACTAAAGAGAAACAATGTTTTGACAAATTATTAAGCCAAGTGGGCTTTTTTGTTCATCTGCTATTTACTTTTCTGGCGTACAGGTTCACATAAATCTGAGATGATAAGGATTTATCAGGCAGGAGCCATGCCATGCCAGCAAAGAGTTGCAACAATGCATCAGCGGGAACAGTATTACAGTACTTGGACTTGCTTCAAAAATTACCTTTTTTTTTGCAGTACTTGAGCGGCCTCAGTTTGATAATACAAGAACCGTTGTTAGCATTTCTACAACATGAAGACAAGTACCGCACCAAACTAAAATCTGTAAGCTTAAGAATCTCTCTAGAACTCAATTTCCGCCAAACTTGATAATAAGCTCTTTACATAGAGATTGAAAACTACACCTATTTACCCATTTCTCTTTATCACTCTACTGGCTATGGTTGTTCATAGTTATATGTATCTTGTTTAAAAAAAACAAATTTAAAACATCCACCCTCAGCTGACAAGATTAACTTGTAAGAAAAATAGTAGTTTTAAAAGAGGAAAAATGGAAAAAGAGACCAAATATCCAAAGGATTCAGGGGCAGAGAGTAAAATCAGCACAACTATAGGATCCCCCTCAACAAATAAAAATTACCAACACCCACAATAGATCTGAAACTCGGTAGAAACACACTTAAAAGAGGGGGAACACCACTGCATTGCTCATCAGGAGAAAACAAACTGGTCGTCGCAAAGAGAGAGATAACAAAACTGGAAACCTGTAAAATGTAAACTCAATGGGAATAAAACAGCAATCTCCAAGTTCGGAAGAAAAGAACCTTAAACGAGGGAAAACTGAATATATACAACCAAACCACCTCTTAAAGTCGTAATATCACTGATCAGCGTAAAACAAACTGCAAAATCCCTATAGAATGGAACAACACACAGGAGGGGAAAAAACCAGCGGTTGCTTATAAGTTGCGAGAAAGCCCCCTGGTTAACCTCGATCCACAGAACTTTTGTGTTCTAAGAAAAAGGCCCCTCCGGGCTGAACACGTGGCTCAAGTTGTAGACTGGTGTCCTTTGTTGCTCTATCCGGAGAATAGCAGTCCACACCAGGCTGCACTCTAACCGATCTTTCACGGGTAAATCTGGGAAAACCTCCCATGCTCTGCTCGTTGCCAAACTGCACTCTAACTAATCTTTCACGGGTAACTCTGCGAAGATCTCCCATGCTCCGCTCGTTGCTAGCATCATTGTGCCCGGCGCTGCAAAGGGAACCCATGCTAGCAAAACTCAAACACAATTTTGTCAGCCTGGGATTGAGATGAGTACACAGATACACTTCATGTGAAATTATAATGGTGCAAGATAGAACGCAACTAAAAGCATACAAAACATTACTGGATGCAAAATTTTAGATTGTATGAGAGCAACTAAAAATATTTCTTGTCAAGAAATCCACCTGCAATTTCAACCCTTTTATATTTAACTTCTAACAAACAGAGAAAAATCTTTCAGTGCTCAAAAGATATCTATCTCTGAATCATGTCTTGAGCATTCCTTTGGCGACTTCTCAAGCATAGAAGATGTGCACAATTACTTAAACTACTTGTACCATTCAGAAGAAATGGTGTTGTATTTCAAGGGATACCATCCTGAACCTTGTTTTTCTATACAAACGAAGGGAAATTGTGTCTAGCCATAGGCTCACACTGTTTTCTAGTGTTGCCATGCATGCATATTTTCCATACACCAAGACAAATCAACAATGTTTCCTTGGAACACCAAATAAGATAATCAAAGCTCCTCTCTTGGGGGCTGCAAGGAATTACAGCCCAGTATTAATTCTTTCTCATTTAGTAGGAATATCCTAAATGGCCATTTCATGCAATAACATGAGATCTAGTGAAACAAAATAATGTAACACACAAATATTTTTGAATTGAAGCACATATCATGATTAACATGTAAACATGTTGCAATGGTCTACATATTATATTTTAGCTGGTCTCATCATTTTCTTTTCCCATTAATCATTTAATAGTGACCAACTTCTATAAAAAGGACAGACCCAGTGCATAGAAGCTCCCACACAAGGTGGGGTCTGGGGAAGGATTATAGAGTGACCAACTTCTATATGTAAGAAAATATTCTTCCTTTGCGGAGCATGTCGTGTGTATTTTACATTTGATTTTTAGTTTTGAACTATAAAAATGTATGTAAAATCAGATTTAGTTTCAATACTTTAAACTATGTACAATGAAGATAATGTTTCAAGTGAACCAAAACACAAAAAAGCTTTCCTGGGAAGGGCGCCCCAAAAAGTAAACAAGCAAAGGTACAGTGCCCATGTATGTGCACCTAAATGCCAGTGTTTCTACAACAGAGTACTGGATTAGTTGCTGGAAAGGATACTCGATACTGAGTCACCAACATTAAAACCTCAAATAACAACATAAAGAATCAGCTACACCTTACTTGCGCCACTCCTACAGCAGCTAGATCACACTGTCCTATTACAAAATGTCACCTAACCATTCAATTTACTATTCACAAGGATTTCAGGTCTAGCAGCAGGATCTGGGGAGTCGATTATCAATTATAGAACTGAAGCCTAATTCTGAACCTTGCATTTTCAGACTAAAGTCAGCACCTGCTGTACCATTTCAGATACTTCATTCAAAATAAATAAGGATGGCTATGATGGACCAGGAGGCAGAGTTCAGAGAATCTGGTGGATAGTAGTTATTGTTTGCTCCCAGTTACTGTAATATCGATGTTATGTGTAGCAAACATCGCTATGGAACCATGTCAAAAGATGCAGGTGCTACTCTCATGTACCAATTGGCTACGGTTATGGGCATCGGAACAAAGAAGCTTGAGTGGATTACCAGGGTGTTTAATCCTGGTTTGGACGCCATGCCAGTGATAGGCTTTCAGCATTTAGGAGTGGACTTGTCTGGCCTGTTTGTCTTAGCTTGTCCATGTGTTCAATATTTCCCTCTTATTGCAAAGATCAAGTTTTAATCTTCTTGTAATAAGGTTGGCTATATGCATCATACAATAGAGTCCGGGGTAATAAAAGCTTCCATTAGAAAAATATGAATAAAGCAGTGTTATATATTCCAAACTACGTGCGAATGTTAATCAACAAGAACCCAATCAAATAAATTTATTAGTTAGAACTAATTAGTTGACAATAATTTGAGGTCACACTAGAACTAACCCAAAAAATCGGTTGTCAACTTTCCCATAGATCACCACAGATTTCTGTACTGTTGGTAGAGGTAAGCACCAGTCTGTCCATGGCATCTACAGTACTGGTGGAGAATCACTGTTGTATGTGTTGTGTCGGGTTTTTTTTCCTCGAGAAAACACAAAGGTGGAGATACAGTAACAATCCTCCTAGGAGGCAAGTTTTACAAGACCATCAGCCCGATCAGTGGCATCCCAGGATGGGGGCAAAACAACCATGAGCCCATGAGCACCAGCTTTTGCCCAGCATCAGACCTCGTCCTTGATCCTATCGACTAGCATATGATTGACGGTCTCACGTTGTCGGAGACGCGGTCGTTCCTGCGCTTCCATATCATCCAGGGACGAGCAGAGTGACGGATTCCGGAGCCTTGCGTTGCGTCGGCGGCGTGCTTTCCCTCGCGCGCAGCCACCAGTCCATAACGGTGGGCTCATGATCCGGCACTTGGGTCGGCATGCGCAGCCAAGTCAGGATAATGTGCCAGGTTTGCCGAGCAAAGGGGGTAAGCCAGCAGCAGATGCAGTGTGGTGGCGTTGGGGCAGTGAATCCATCTTTACCATCCCATTGCATTGTCATCTAATGATGTGCAGGAGTTGTTTGCGTTACAGAACTCTCTGGATTTCTCCTGATTTCGTGGGAAAGGGGGATTTGGTGAACAGATATAGACTAATTTTTTTGTCATGACCAAAACATTGGTAAAGAGGGTTTTGGCCACCATCCAAACACACCCTAACTTCTGCCAATTATGTCAATTGACTAGGATAACACAAAGACGACTACTTTCTTAGACAACCTACGCCACATAGATTTCTCTAAACAAGTATGGCGTTAGCATGCTAGGCTGCATGGGAAAGCACAGATTGCACGCATGGGCCCTTTGAATTGGAAAAACAACCCCGCTGACATGTTTTACCTGACAGGCTGTCACTCTTGGACAGAAGAGCATACCTCAGATGGTTAGGATCCTTGCCTCCTTGTGGTGGAACCAGCCCACCCGGATTCAAATCCTAGGCTTCGCACAGGTGCTTGCATTTTCCAAGAGACACGTTCCCGTCGACTAATACGTGCATGTGGAAACTTCATTGATCTCAAGATTTGTCGGCTTAGTCTCTCGAAGGTGCTCATAGGGGTAGGGTATGTGTGTGTTCGTAGGGGTGAGTGTTCGCGCATGTACGTGAGCATCTATGTTTGTACCATGTTTCTCAAAAAAAAAAAAGAATAACAAATCAAGCACATCATCCATTGTGTGCAAATTGATCACAGTGGAGAAGATGTAAAAGAAAATTGTACACAGCGTTACTTACACAAGATACCCTATTAATAAGGAACAATCATATTAATTACATTGTGGAAGACAGGCCACAGAAGGCCACAAAACTTAGGAAACTAGACGTCCACATAGCAAAGCAAAGTTTTCAGCTCCCAGTATGCATGATGCTCTCGCCTCTTTATTTCACGACTAGTGTGGGCAAGGTTTTTAGCTTCCACCAAAAATGCAAAAGAGAAACAATTTGAACAGTGCCATAAAAGCTAAAACCAGTAGCAACAGTCACAATCCTATAGCCATAAACTTCGGGAAATTTCCACGCACTGAAAAAAGGTGCCTAATCATGTGGGGACTCTGCCAATTGCAATTCTGAATACCGAAAAACAGGTTAAGTAGCACTTTGAGAAGCAAAGGACGTGTATCTACAATTCCCTACATTCTTGAGCCATACTAAATTCTGTCAAGAGGAATACATGAATATAATGTTGGTGAAACTTGGTTATCCATGCAGCTGGTCTAATTTCTGTGCAAAGTTGCAACCCTAGTACCCTTCGGATTAACCTCATAGGAAGAACAGTTAAGATGGTGACAATCTTATATAATAGCACTAGACTTTCAAGATTTGGAAGCCACCTGCAGTATATATTACTGGACTAAAATGGGCAAGACAGTATAGGTGAGAGGCTATCTAGTTGCATGAAGTGGCAGTCTCCATTTCTCTTGCTGAATACATATGAGCAGTTCTTTACTTCCAGAGGGGCTTGGACAGCACAGAAAGTAAAAGAGTTGCAAAAATAACTAAACATAGAACCAAGCTGAGAGGGATCCTGATACCGATTATATCTTTTAGTTTTGGATTATTCTGGGAATCTTAATGGTGACTGGTGAGAGGTGATTTCTCAAAGGGTTAATTAGCTGAAAGATCACACCATGGTTCAAGAAAATCATTTCTGCTAGAAAGATCATAAATTATATATTCTGTGACGATGGTTTCTAGATTCTATATATACACATGTAATCATGTGCGTGGCATGTAAGCAGGAAAAAAAATGCTATGCCAGTGAAAGAGCCAGGACAAAATAGGATCCAGGGCAGGCTGCAAGCTAAGAAAAAGACCAAGAATCGCAACCGGAAATTTGGATACATATTATGCAACTACGAGAACTAAACTGTAGAACCCTAGATTCACAATAGTTTCGGAGTTAAAGAACCAGTGCGATATTGTCAGCACACATAACTTCAATAAAGAAACTGAAATTTAATATGACACCAGATAGCTTAATAGACAATACTAGTCATCATGAACAAAAGTCTAGATATCCAAATGCCCAGGGAAACATCCAAAAAAAAGAACCTGTTCAGAGCAACTGACATTCAATGACATGATTAAAACTCCATGATTTGGAATGACTGGGTTTATTAACAATGAACAGGTCAGAGGAGTCAAGAAGAAACAATACCTATTGAGAAGAAGACTTTTCCTTCAACCAATCCACTCGGAACGACAGAATCCACCGATTGCTTATATCCCTACAAATTGCAAATGACTATTAAGCTCACCAAATGGCCAAATCTGAGCAGTGGATTCTCAGAACAGAAATTAGTGCTTGTGCACAAAGGCTAAGCCCGTAAGCTCACCTCGAAATCAAAACATTAATAAAGGAACACCTCAAAATTAGTGGGCACAGAAAAAAGAACACCAGATCAATGAGCACAAACGACGGTGCTGTCTTTCTCGGGGGAAGGAACAGCACAGCACCCGTGCAATCTGCCTCTGCAAACTGCGACGACCCGATGAGTAGTCGACCCACCGAGACGAAGCAGCGGCAGATCAAATGAGGAAACAGGCAGACAGGCGTCGTTTCGTTAGGCTGCAGCCGACGAAGGACTTAGTTGTGCAGCTTGTGGGCCCAGGAGCACAGGAACAGCCGAGCACGTTTAGCTAGAAGCACCAAACAACTAAGAAATTGGTGGTGTCCTTCTCTCTCTCTCAAAAAAACTTGATGGTGCCTTCGATACGGTTCTACAGCACAAATCCCGATCTAATCTATCATCCCTGAGTTTAATCTAGTCGTCGTTCTCACAGGTCCTCACGGATCGGCAAAGCAAAACAAAAACCAACACAGGGACAGATCTACGGACAGTGAAGCGCGATCTGCGATTGATACCTTGAAATTAATGGGGGTCGGTAGCTGACCTGGTTATCGGACGATCCTTCGGCGGAGACCTCGAGGAGATTGCTTCGCGCGCGCACGGTGTTAGGCTCGAATTTAGGGTTCGAGAGTAGAAAGGGGGTTTGAGGGTAGAGGAGGAGCAGGCCGGGGGATCTGGAAGGAGACGGCCACACCCACACCTACACCCACACCGGTCGCCCTCGGTGCAAACGCGTCCCTCTCCCTGTCTCCCCTGATATTTAGGTCCGTTCCGGATGGATTGGGGACTTGGGGTGGTTACGGGGATTTGATGATTTGCCCCATTTTACAAGGATTCGATGATTTGCTTTTTGATTGTCTCAATGACGGTGATCCTGGGTCCCATCTGGTAACCTTTTAGGGGGACCAAATGATCAAATTAAGGACAGTATGACCGAGTCTAAACCGAGCTCCCACAGCGATTTGCATTTTCCGCTGTCTGTTTTTCCGATTCGGGACTTACTGGTCGTCTGATTTCGTGCGTTTGGCGATCTGTTCCGCGATCTGTGTTAACTGGCCCGGCTGTCCTGTGGGCTGCTGCTCCACGGGCCGAAATCGACGCATGTGGTGCATTGGGCCTTGGGCGAGCCGGCAGCCCACTCGAAGGAGGGAGAGCGACCGCGTCGGCTTTACTCGCGAGCCCAACTGAAAAAGCTAGCGAGCCCTAACCGAAGGAGGGGAATGGGAGCGCATCAATCCGGAATCGAGACCGTCATCCATCGAAGACCGCCAGGGTGCGTTCGTGCACGGGGATGGGATCGAGTTCGGTCGATCCCAGCGACCGGAGGAGCGGGATCCAGGTGAAGACGAGTCCATCCGGTTGATCACAGCGATCGGCGGAGCAGGATCCGGGTCGAGCCGAGCCAATCCAGCGCGTGGCAGAGATGTGAGGTGCGGGCGAGGGAGAGACACCTCGTGTACTGGTAACTTCTCTCCTCTCCTTCAATCTCGCATTCATGGCATTGTTTTGCTGGAAACTGCTCTGCTCCCCTTCAAGCTCACGATTATGGCCTATTATTATTCATTCACTCAGGCCTATTATCATTCCTTCATTTGCTTAATGCCTGGTAAAGTCGCAAACCTCGCAGGTACTATATAATGCTTCCCTCCCTGGCTGTCTATGCACATCTTACTCCAGCAGCAACATCTTCTTCGGCGACATGCTTAGGTATGCTACCTGCAAATTCCATCAATGTCCTCGTGTCATCTCAAAAAAAGATACTCGTATCCTCTCCCAACAAAAATATGTGCAGGTGGTGGTTCATGCTACGTGTTGACAATTGATTTGGGCAGATTCTGCAGCTTCCTATTGTCCATTGTTGCGCTCAGTTGTTCATCATCTCAAATGACTTTTGGACAGATAATTACTCCTTTCAGCTTTTGCTATCAAATTTAATACTACGCTACAAATCCTTTTACATGATATGTTCCTTTGGGATATGGAACAGGTGTCTTAGAAACGTAGTATTACAAACGAAAAAAACATAGCCATTCCATCATAGAAGGAGTCGAAGCCTCAACTTCTTCTGCCTGTACTAACAAATGAGCAAAGTCCAAGTCTGTGGACAACTTTGTCCCTAAGTATCCTATGCGACATTCAAATGAAAATTGTTTCGACCGCATTAAATTTAGAAGAGAGAAGAAATTAGTACAATCAGGGTCACTGCGTGATGCCAATGGCCATGTAAAATTGCCTCTTAGTGAGGAGTATTCAGACGCCCTTAATATATATTTTTCAGTTCACCTATGAATGTATGATTCATTCTTCCAGCAAGCAATTGAATTGTTCTGATTTTTTCTCGTTCCAAAAACTGTACATGTAGGTGTTTCATGCTTGCTGTGGTCGATTGATTTGGGCAGTTCATGGAGACTGTACTTGCAATTTTTCTACCTCGGCAGCTCACGATCATCTATGGCTTCTGCACAGATAACTCATATTTGTGGAAATATAACCAATTCTGATTTACTCCCTTCCAAACAGGAAGAAGTAAGAGAATTCAGTGAGTTGGTTTTCAGGCCAATTTGCATCTATTACAAGATCTGAAGCCATCCCTCGGCGTGTCACTGCGCTTTCACGTGTAGCTCTTGTATGATATCCCTAGAAGGCATTGAACGCATCTTGACATCATCTTTGTGTTGGGGAACGTTGCAGAAAATAAAAAAATTCCTACGGTTTCACCAAGATCCATCTATGAGTTCATCTAGCAACGAGTGATAGTAGTGCATCTACGTACCTTTGTAGATCGCGAGCGGAAGCATTCAAGAGAACGGGGTTGAGGTAGTCGTACTCGTCGTGATCCAAATCACCGATGACCAAGTGCCGAACGGACAGCACCTCCGCGTTCAACACACGTACGGAGTGGATGACGTCTCCTCCTTCTTGATCCAGCAAGGGGAAAGGAGAGGTTGATGAAGATCCAGCAGCACGACGGCGTGGTGGTGGATGCAGCAGGGTTCCGGCAGAGCTTCGCCGAGCTTCTGCGAGAGGGAGAGGTGTAGCAGGGGAGAGGGAGGCACCAAGACTTCAGGGTGCGGCTGCCCTCCCTCCCCCCTCCTTTACATAGGCCCCCAGGAGGGGGCGCCGGCCCTGGAGATGAGATCTCCCAAGGGGGGCGGCGGCCAGGGGGGTGGAGTGCCCCCCAATGCAAGTGGAGGCGCCCCCCACCCTAGGGTTTCCAACCCTAGGCGCAGGGGGGCCCAAGGGAGGGCGCACCAGCCCACCAGGGGCTGGTCCCCTCCCCACTTCAGCCCACGGGGCCCTCCGAGGTAGGTGGCCCCACCCGGTGGACCCCCAGGACCCTTCTGGTGGTCCCGGTACAATATCGGTGACCCCCGAAACTCTCCCGATGGCCAAAACTGCACTTCCTATATATAATTCTTTACCTCGGGACTATTCTGGAACTCCTCGTGACGTCCGGGATCTCATCCGGGACTCCGAACAACTTTCGGTTTGCTGCATACTCATATTCATACAACCCTAGCGTCACCGAACCTTAAGTGTGTAGACCCTACGGGTTCGGGAGACATGTAGACATGACCGAGACGGCTCTCCGGTCAATAACCAACAGCGGGATCTGGATACCCATGTTGGCTCCCACATGCTCCTCGATGATCTCATTGGATGAACCACGATGTCGAGGATTTAAGCAACCCCGTATACAACTCCCTTTGTCAATCAGTATGTTACTTGCCCAAGATTCGATCGTCGGTATCCCAATACCTCGTTCAATCTCGTTACCGGCAAGTCACTTTACTCGTACTGTAATGCATGATCCCGTGACCAGACACTTGGTCACTTTGAGCTCATTATGATGATGCATTACCGAGTGATGACAAATCCCAGTCTCGATCCGTGTCAACCCAACAGACACTTTCGGAGATACCTGTAGTGCACCTTTATAGTCACCCAGTTATGTTGTGACGTTTGGTACACCCAAAGCACTCCTACGGTATCCGGGAGTTACAGGATCTCATGGTCTAAGGAAAAGATACTTGACATTGGAAAAGCTCCAGCAAACGAACTACACGATCTTTGTGCTATGCTTAGGATTGGGTCTTGTCCATCACATCATTCTCCTAATGATGTGATCCCGTTATCAATGACATCCAATGTCCATAGTCAGGAAATCATGACTATTTGTTGATTAACGAGCTAGTCAACTAGAGGCTCACTAGGGACATGTTGTGGTCTAAGTATTCACACGTGTATTACGATTTCCGGATAATACAATTATAGCATGAATAAAAGACAATTATCATGAACAAGGAAATATAATAGTAATCATTTTATTATTGCCTCTAGGGCATATTTCCAACAGTCTCCCACTTGCACTAGAGTCAATAATCTAGTTACATTGTGATGAATCGAACACCCATAGAGTTCTGGTGTTGATCATGTTTTGCTCGCGGAAGAGGTTTAGTCAACGGATCTGCGACATTCAGATCCGTATGTACTTTGCAAATATCTATGTCTCCATCTTGAACATTTTCATGGATGGAGTTGAAACGACGTTTGATGTGCCTGGTCTTCTTGTGAAACCTGGGCTCCTTGGCAAGGGCAATAGCTCCAGTGTTGTCACAGAAGAGAGTGATTGGCCCCGACGCATTGGGTATGACTCCTAGGTCGGTGATGAACTCCTTCATCCATATTGCTTCATGTGCTGCCTCCAAGGCTGCCATGTACTCCGCTTCACTTGTAGATACCGCCACGACGCTCTGCTTGCAACTGCACCAGCTTACTGCTCCACGATTCAACATATACACGTATCCAGTTTGTGACTTAGAGTCATCCAGATCTGTGTCGAAGCTAGCGTCGATGTAACCCTTTACGACGAGCTCTTCGTCACCTCCATAAACGAGAAACATGTCCTTTGTCCTTTTCAGGTACTTCAGGATATTCTTGACCGCTGTCCAGTGTTCCTTGCCGGGATTACTTTGGTACCTTCCTACCAAACTTACGGCAAGGTTTACATCAGGTCCGGTACACAGCATGGCATATATAATAGATCCTATGGCTGAGGCATAGGGGATGGCACTCATCTCTTCTTTATCTTTTGCCGTGGTCGGGCATTGAGCCGAGCTCAATCTCACACCTTGCAATACAGGCAAGAACCCTTTCTTGGACTGATCCATTTTGAACTTCTTCAATATTTTATCAAGGTATGTGCTTTGTGAAAGACCTATGAGGCGTCTCGATCTATCCCTATAGATCTTGATGCCTAATATGTAAGCAGCTTCTCCAAGGTCCTTCATTGAAAAACACTTATTCAAGTAGGCCTTAATGCTGTCCAAAAGTTCTATATCATTTCCCATCAAAAGTATGTCATCTACATATAATATGAGAAATGCTACAAAGCTCCCACTCACTTTTTTGTAAACGCAGGCTTCTCCATAAGTCTACATAAACCCAAACGCTTTGATCATCTCATCAAAGCGAATGTTCCAACTCCGAGATGCTTGCACCAGCCCATAAATGGATCACTGGAGCTTGCATACCTTGTTAGCATTCTTAGGATCCACAAAACCCTCTGGCTGCATCATATACAGTTCTTCCTTAAGATAGCCGTTAAGGAATGCCGTTTTGACGTCCATCTGCCATATCTCATAATCATAGTATTCGGCAATTGCTAACATGATTCAGACGGACTTCAGCTTCGCTACGGGAGAGAAAGTCTCATCATAGTCAACCCCTTGAACTTGCCGATAACCCTTAGCGGCAAGTCGAGCTTTATAGATGGTAACATTACCATCCGCGTCCGTCTTCTTCTTAAAGATCCATTTGTTTTCTATCGCTCGCCGATCATCGGGCAAGTCTGTCAAAGTCCATACTTTGTTTTCATACATGGATTCTATCTCGGATTGCATGGCTTCAAGCCATTTGTTGGAATCTGGGCCCGCCATCGCTTCTTCATAGTTCGAAGGTTCACCATTGTCTAACAACATGATTTCCAGGACAGGGTTGCCATACCACTCTGGTGTGGAACGTGTCCTTGTGGACCTACAAAGTTCAGTAGCAACTTGATCCGAAGTACCTTGATCATCATCATTAATTTCCTCTCTAGTCGGTGTAGGCACCACAGGAACATTTTCCTGAGCTGCACTACTTTCCGGTTCAAGAGGTAGTACTTCATCGAGTTCTACTTTCCTCCCACTTACTTCTTTCGAGAGAAACTCTTTTTCCAGAAAGGACCCGTTCTTGGCAACAAAGATCTTGCCCTTGGATCTTAAGTAGAAGGTATACCCAATGGTTTCCTTAGGGTATCCTATGAAGATGCATTTTTCCAACTTGGGTTCGAGCTTTTCAGGTTGAAGTTTCTTAACATAAGCATCGCATCCCCAAACTTTTAGAAACGACAACTTAGGTTTCTTACCAAACCATAATTCATACGGTGTCGTCTCAACGGATTTAGACGGAGCCCTATTTAAAGTGAATGTAGCTGTCTCTAGAGCGTATCCCCAAAATGATAGCGGTAAATCGGTAAGAGACATCATAGATCGCACCATATCCAATAGAGTGCGATTACGACGTTCGGACACACCGTTACGCTGAGGTGTTCCAGGCGGCGTGAGTTGTGAAACGATTCCACATTTTCTTAAGTGTGTACCAAATTCGTGACTTAAATATTCTCCTCCATGATCTGATCGTAAGAATTTTATCTTTCGGTCACGTTGATTCTCTACCTCATTCTGAAATTCCTTGAACTTTTCAAAGGTCTCAGACTTGTGTTTCATCAAGTAGACATACCCATATCTACTCAAGTCATCAGTGAGAGTGAGAACATAACGATATCCTCCGCGAGCCTCAACGCTCATTGGACCACACACATCAGTATGTATGATTTCCAATAAGTTGGTTGCTCGCTCCATTGTTCCGGAGAACGGAGTCTCGGTCATTTTGCCCATGAGGCATGGTTCGCATGTGTCAAATGATTCATAATCAAGAGACTCTAAAAGTCCATCAGCATGGAGCTTCTTCATGCGCTTGACACCAATGTGACCAAGGCGGCAGTGCCACAAGTATGTGGGACTATCGTTATCAATTTTACATCTTTTGGTATTCACACTATGAATATGTGTAACATTACGTTCGAGATTCATTAAGAATAAACCATTGACCATCGGGGCATGACCATAAAACATATCTCTCATATAAATAGAACAACCATTATTCTCGGATTTAAATGAGTAGCCATCTCGCATTAAAAGAGATCCAGATACAATGTTCATGCTCAAACTTGGCACTAAATAACAATTATTGAGGTTTAAAACTAATCCCGTGGGTAAATGTAGAGGCTGTGTGCCGACGGCGATCACATCGACCTTGGAACCATTCCCGACGCGCATCGTCACCTCGTCCTTCGCCAGTCTCTACTTATTCCGCAGCTCCTGCTGTGAGTTACAAATATGAGCAACGGCACCGGTATCAAATACCCAGGAGTTACTACGAGTACTGGTAAGGTACACATCAATTACATGTATATCAAATATACCTTTAGTGTTGCTGGCCTTCTTGTCCGCTAAGTATTTGGGGCAGTTCCGCTTCCAGTGACCCTTCCCTTTGCAATAAAAGCACTCAGTCTTAGGCTTGGGTCCATTCCTTGACTTCTTCCCAGCAACTGGCTTATCGGGCGCGGCAACATCTTTGCCGTCCTTCTTGAAGTTCTTCTTACCCTTGCCCTTCTTGAACTTGGTGGTTTTATTGACCATCAACACTTGATGTTCTTTCTTGATTTCCACCTCTGCTGACTTTAGCATTGAAAATACTTCAGGAATAGTTTTCACCATCCCCTGCATATTGTAGTTCATCACAAAGCTCTTGTAGCTCGGTGGGAGCGACTGAAGGATTCTGTCAATGACCGCCTCGTTCGGGAGGTTAATGTCCAGCTGGGACAGGCGGTTGTGCAACCCAGACATTTTGAGTATGTGCTCACTGACAGAACTATTTTCCTCCATATGCTCTGTGTTGCTCAAAACGCTTTTGGAGCCCGGGTTCTAAGCTGTAAAGCATGCCGCACTGAACGAGGGAGTAATCATCAGCACGTGACTGCCAAGCGTTCATAACGTCTTGGTTCTCTGGGATGGGTGCTTCACCTAGCGGTCCTTCTAGGACATATGCTTTCTTGTCAGCTATGAGGATGATCCTCAGGTTCCGGACCCAGTCCGAATAGTTGCTGCCATCATATTTCAGCTTGGTTTTCTCTAGGAACGCGTTGAAGTTCATGTTGACATGAGCGTTGGCCATTTGATCTACAAGACATATTTTGCAAAGATTTTAGACTAAGTTCATGATAATTAAGTTCATCTAATCAAATTATTTAATGAACTCCCACTCAGATTAGACATCCCTCTAGTCATCTAAGTGTTACACGATCCGAGTCGACTAGGTCGTGTCCGATCATCACGTGAGACGGACTAGTCATCATCGGTGAACATCTCCATGTTGATCGTATCTTCCATACGACTCATGTTCGACCTTTCGGTCTTTGTGTTCCGAGGCCATGTCTGTACATGCTAGGCTCGTCAAGTTAACCCTAAGTGTTTTTGCATGTGTAAAACTGTCTTACACCCATTGTATGTGAACGTAAGAATCTATCACACCCGATCATCACGTGGTGCTTCGAAACGACGAACTTTAGCAACGACGCACAGTTAGGGGAGAACACTTTCTTGAAATTATTATAAGGGATCATCTTATTTACTACCGTCGTTCTAAGTAAACAAGATGCATAAACATAATAAACATCACATGCAATTATATAGTAGTGACATGATATGGCCAATATCATATAGCTCCTTTGATCTCCATCTTCGGGGCTCCATGATCATCTTCGTCACCGGCATGACACCATGATCTCCATCATCATGATCTCCATCATTGTGTCTCCATGAAGTTGCTCGCCAACTATTACTTCTACTACTATGGCTAACGGTTTAGCAGTAAAGTAAAGTAATTACATGGCGTTAAATCATTGACACGCAGGTCATACAATAATTAAGACAACTCCTATGGCTCCTGCCGGTTGTCATACTCATCGACATGCAAGTCGTGATTCCTATTACAAGAACATGATCTCATACATCACAATGTATCATTCATCATTCATCACAACTTTTGGCCATATCACATCACATAGCAATTGCTGCAAAAACAAGTTAGACGTCCTCTAATTGTTGTTGCATCTTTTACGTGGCTGCAATTGGGTTCTAGCAAGAATATTTTCTTACCTACGAATAACCACAACGTGATTTTGTCAACTTCTATTTACCCTTCATAAGGACCCTTTTCATCGAATCCGCTCCAACTAAAGTGGGAGAGACAAACACCCGCTAGCCACTGTCGGGGAAACTGATCCACGAACACCTATGGGACCGGCGGACCGAGCCCCTTTCGGTTCGGCGGGGAGCGGAGATCGCACGAAGAGCAGATCGAGGCGAAGCACACGAGCAGTTTACCCAGCTTCGAAGCTCTCCGGAGAGATAATACTCCTACTGCTGCTTGTCTGATGGTATTGAGTTCTTGCTCAGGAGCGTTGAGCGCTACTGTACACTCTAGCTGCTACTTAGAACGAGCGTGAGTGTTCTCAGGCTTCCGAACCTTCCAACCTCCTCTACGTTGCGCATGGGCCTCCTTTTATATGCTCAAGGGGTCACCGACAGGTGGCAACGTAGACAAGGGTAAAAACGTAAAAAGAGTTACGGTTGCTACAACTACTTGTACAGTGTATCATACCTAACCCTGACGGCAGGGGACAAGGGCATTAAATGCCCGTCTGCGTCGCCCAAACAGTGCAGAAAGGGACCGTCAGGGACGCCACCGTTCGCCACGATGGCGATCTTGTCAGCGTCGCATGCCGCCGCGCACCGCTGGCTGCACAGCCTCCTGCCACGCGCGCCTGGAAAAGCCCCAGGGTGACACGTTGGTGGATGTGCTGGAGCATGGGTACAGGGTGGTTGCTTGCCGCGGCAAGCGCCTTGCCGCGGTCGTCGTCTTGTCGCGGTCGTCGTCTTGTCGCGCCCGGAAGCTTGTCGCTCACCAGGCCTTGCCGGGACGCGTGGCGCGTCGCGGCAAGTTCCTCGAGATGCCTTGGTTGGCCTTCCCGGCAAGCTCCTCTTGCCGGGGTCTTGTCTCCTTGGCTTAAATACTTTGTTCTTGAATGGCTCCAAGGGAACCACGAAGGACCTTGGCGGTCGCCCGGCAAGCCTTGCCGCGGGGTGCTGCAACTGCCCGTGCACAAGTTCGGGATACTAGGGTACCCCTACTCTAGTACACCGACAGGAGCCCCCGGGCCTGGGCCACACACGGTGCCGAGCGCTGTTGGGCCAGGCCCAAAACAGGGCACGGGCACGCGCGGCCTGGGTTATGCCGAATCTCACTCTGTATCCACCGCGCCCTCCCCGAACGGCACGCGTTGAATGCGGCATCGTGGGAGAGATCATGGGTGGTTTCTTTATTCGGAAGGGCGAAACGTTCGCCCCCTCCCTCTTTATAAGCAGGGGAAACAGGGGTGGTTCGCCCATCTCGCTGGTTGCTACTTCATTCTCGAAAATCTCCGCCGCTCTCCCCTTCTTCCCAAAGTCGAAAGAGAGCAGCACTCCGCCCCCCATTGCCACCGACACCACCAACACCGTCGATCTCCCCCGTCACCTCCGCCATGGCTCCGAAAGCCGACATGGGGAAGGGCGTGAAATCGGCTGAGGCGCAGCGGCTCGCGGCGCTGCAAAAGGAGCGGGCCATCTTCCCCCCTCAGCTTGACGCGAAGGAGCTGAGGGAGTACTACTACCTCTTCTGGTCGACGGAGACGCGAGCGCATCCGCGCACGGAGGTACTCCCGGCTACCGCTTCGAGATTGGCTCCGAACGGGTACCCCTTCTTCGCGTTGTTCTTCTACTGCGGGCTCTGCCCGCCCTTCTCTGAATTCTTCTGTGACATCATGAACACCTACGGGTTCCGCCTCCTTGACTTCACCCCCAATGCCGTTCTGACCATGGCAGTTTTCGCACATCTGTGCGAAAACTTTGTCGGAGTCCATCCAAACGTAGCCCTTTTCCGCCACTTCTTTATGCCCCGAGTCGAGAGAGGAGAGCCCCTTGCCGGCGGAATTGCCTGGATCTCGAGGGTCGGCAAGAAGGAAGCTTATCTGGAGGGAGAGCTCCGCAGCAAGTGGGAGGAGTGGAGAGCAGATTGGTGCTGGATCGTCGAGGAGAACCCGCAACCTTTCACCGCCCTGCGCCAAGCCCCAGTAGTGCGCGGCAATTATTGGAGCAATGTGGCCCCGGAAGATGACAGGCTGAAGATTGCCGTCACCCGGATCTTACGCCTCAGGCTTGCCGGGCTCACCGTAGGCGCCGTGGGTGCGGATTTTCTTCGCCGCCGCATCGCCCCCCTGCAGGAGAGGAGGAGACCCGCCTGGGAGTTCCAGAACTCGGCGGACATCATGAGGCTGCGCCCGGGCCTCAACTTCAATTTCACTATTCTGGAGCTGGACGCGATGCTCCTAGAGCTGTTCAAGCGTGATCCTCAGCATCCATTTATGTTGCCGCGGGATGTCGTTCCGTTGTGCAACAATTCTTCGCTTGACCGCATCCGTGCAATGATGCCGCTGTGCGACTCGCATGGGATCGTCCCAACCTGGCAAAAGCCTGCAGACGACGTCGTGCAGGAGTTCTTCGACAGCTTGGTTGAAGTGCCGGTCCGCTCCGACGAGTAGAAGAGCCTCACCCGCGACACCACCGATGATGAGACGCAGCGCATCGCCACCAGGCTGGAAGAGGCGGCAGCAGCCGCTGCCGCTGGCGTGTTTGGATTCACTATGGAGGAGGCAGAGGCAGCAGAGGCAGCAAGCCTTGCCGAGCGCGAGGAGTTTGTCGGCGAGGAAGAGCTTGCCGGGCCTAAAGCTGAGCCGAGCAAGCCCGGCGAGGGCGCGGGCGACCCGTTGCAGGTCGGCTCCTCCTCCTCCCCACCGTCAGCCAGCTCGCCGCAAGCGGAGCCCCAGCTCCAGCAAGGAGGCGTCTCCGCAAGGCCGGGGACGTAGCGGGGCGGCAGACGGGTCAACAGCCACTGCACCGCGCGACGCGCTCGACCGCGGCAAGCACTGTTGCCGCGAGAGTACCTCACGCCGCTGCGGCAACTGGAGCGGGGTCTTCCCGGTCCACCGCCGCTGCTCCCGCCAAGCGGACAAGGGAACCTACCCCTCCGCCTCGTCACACCGGAGGCGAGCCGGACTTCGATCTCTCCGCGCTCAGCTCCGATGAGGAGGAAGAAGAGTAAGATCCTTCGTTGTACTTGTAGTTCTTCAATTCTTGATGTTTGTCTTGTATCTAATTTGCTTTACTCCGAACCTATTCCTTTTCAGGACTCTGGCTCAGAGAGCGGCGAAGAGAGTCAAGGCCCCGGTGATTGTCATCGAGGACGATCCCATTGCGACGGCAGAAGGCGTGCCCGAGACCACCTTGCCGGACCCGGCTACTATTCCCTAGAGCAGCCCCCAGCGCAGCCCTCAGCGTAAGTATATGGTTTACTTCTTGCCGTCCGGCACTCATGGGTGCTCTTTCTTGCTGATATTTGATTGCTGGTTTGTGCAGGAGCAGAGCAGCTTCACCAGGAGTGCCCGGAAGCCGCTTCTGCTTCGACTACACCGCCAAGGGAGGCTTCCCCGGCAAGGGAGCGTTCTCCGGCAAGGGAGAATTCTCCGGCAAGGGGCAGTTCTCCGGCAAGGGACAACACCAGTGATCCCCCGGTGGTTGAGACCACGACTGCAAAGCACAGGTAACCCTTTTGCTTGAAAACTCCCCTTGGGTTCTTCTTCTTCTGATTTTCTTCTTGAGCATTTGCTTGACTTTTCTCCCCTTTCCGGTCGTCAGATCCATCTACCACGGAGCCGATGGAAACCGAGGCCACCGGCGAGGAGGACGCGCGCGGCAACAACGACGATGCCGCCGCCACCGTAGAAGAGGCCGGCGTTGATGATCCTGCCGGCGAAGAGGCCGCCAAGGCTGCCGCCGCGGAAGCTGGCGAGGAATCAGGCGATCGCACTGACGGCCCCGAGGCCGCAGGAGCGCCAGGCGCTGCACCGACCGCCGATCCCTCCGCCGCTGCCACAGCGCCAGGCTCCGAAGAGCCCCAGCCCGGCGCCTACTTGAAGGCCGGCGACGGTATCTTCATCAAGCTCCCATGGGCGTCAAGCTCCAGGGTTCCGGTCGAGGGAGAAACCTTGGATGGAGAGGTGCTCGCCTCCGCTGGGCTGACGGTGGTTGACGCGCCAAGCAACAGCAGCGACGAGCCTGAGGAGGAGCGGCTGCTACGGAAGTTGCTGTCGCTCTACCGCGCCTGACAAGCCAAGCTGGCTTCCCGAGAAGCACTTGTCGTGAAGGCGGGAGTGGATATCGAGAAGCGTGCGGAGGAGCTCCGGGTTCTCAGGCAGGAAGCTCTCTGGTCCCTGGCGGAGGAGCGGGAGCAACTTCTCGAGGAGCGGAAAGCCTTCCTCCTCGAGAAGGCTGAAGTTGAAGAGAAGCAACGACTTGTCGCCGAAAATCTATTTGCGCAGGAAGGAGAGTTGGCGCAGCGCAAGGTCAACCTTGACAGCCACGAGGAGGAGCTTGCCGCGCGCGAGCAAGCAATTGGCGGGGCTCTCAAGGAGGCAAGGGATGCCGCCGCAGCTGCTGAGGCCGCCAAAAAGGAGCTGGAGACGAAGGTGGCGCAGCTGGAAGCCGATCTCAGGGCGAGCGGCGAGGAGCTTGTCGCGCTCAAGCGTGAGCGCGAGAAGGACGCTGCCGCTCATGGTGAGCTGCAGGGTCTTCTCGCTGAGAGGAGCAAGGAGCTCAGCGCCGCCAAGGATTCCAATGTAGATCTCGAGTTGAAGCTGGCCACTTTGACCCAGACGCTAGACGGCGCCAGGGAGCGGGAGGTGGCCTTGTCGGAGAAGATCAAGGCCGACGAGGCGCTGCTGGCGAGTGCCGCTGCCGCCCATGACGCTTTCAGGGAGACTGTGGAGCACTGGACTGAGGGTCTTGTGGATCTTGCCGCTGCCATCGACGGGGAGCTGGCGCAGCTGGGGATGGAGGATCTCGGGTACTCCTCCGACGAGCACCTCCAACCCAGCGCCAAGCTCAGCCTGTTCTTCAAAGGCGTGGCGACGGCCCTCCAGCGACTCCGGGAGAAGATCCCAAAGCAGCTGGCCGACGAGTCGCGCAAGATCTGCGCAGGAGCTCTCCAGAAGGTGCTGATGAAGGTGGCCTTCCGCAACCCAGGCCTCAACTTCACCAACGTCCTCAAGTCCTTGCCGCCGGATGCTGATCTGGAAGCGCTCAAGGCCCTTATCACACCCATTGTGGACAAGGTGAGCGGGATCAAGAGGGTTGAGGGCGATCGCGTAGACTAGGCCGCCCGTTTTCTCTTTCTCTTTGTCGCTGCTGGTCATGTCACGAGAACATCTATTAGAGCTGCGACAAGCTATCTTGTAATATAACTCTATTTTGGGTAGAGATTTGCTATGTTATTCCCTTTACTTGATTCCTTCCTTTGTATGTTTTCGCCCTACGCTTTTAGGGAACTTGTCGGTGCAGGCACCTTAGCCGCGAGCGCTGAGTGCGGGACGTCAGCAGCCTGCTGGTGGTGCCGCTACCGACAAGAAACCTTGTCGCAACTAGTCGCAGCTCACTTAAATTGTTGAGCGAACTCGAAACAAAGTAAGGGCGCAACTAGCTACGAGTTGGTTCCTCCGCGCACAGGTTTTCCATACAAAGTACGGTCGTTCGAGGAAGATAACTTAAAAATTTAAAACTGATTGCTCAAACTTTGGCAACTTAGCTTTTCTGTCGTTTGTTTTTCGATAAGCTTCCTTGGACGATGCTTGACCCACACCATTATCTTCTCCTCCCCCCGGCAAACTTGTGTGCGAGGGAACCTTCGTTTCCTTTTTGAGAAAAAGAAAGAAGAGAAACTAAAGATATGGAGCCTTATGGCTCGTTATTGCTTACCGGGGGTAGGTGCTGCACAAAGTGTCAGATAACGCATGCAAATATAAAGTAAAAAGCATGAAATCGACAAGATGTGCGGAGCACATGAGCTTTACTTATGCACGGGGTCTGCGCCCGGCTTTGTACAAAGGATTACATGCAACATCAGCAAGACTTGTACAAAAGGTGGTTGCCGGAACAGGTTCCGACAACCGCGCCCCTATGGGTAAAACTTACGAAGATGCTCAATGTTCCAGGAGTTGCTCACCGGAATGCCATCTTCAGTCTCAAGGCGGACAGCGCCGGACCTAGTGACTCGTTTCACCCGATAAGGGCCTTCCCACTTCGGCGTCAACTTGTTGGAATTCTTGGCGGACTGAACGCGCCGAAGAACAAGGTCGCCTTCCTCGAAACTTCAGGCATTAACTTTGCGGCTATGGTAGCGATGCAAAGCTTGCTGGTATCGAGAAGCTCGTACAGCAGCCTGAAGACGGTCCTCCTCAAGGAGCAGCGCGTCATCTTGTCGCAGCTGCTCTTGCTCAAGCTCATCATAAGCAAGCACTCGAGGTGACCCGTATACGAGTTTTGTGGGGAGAACTGCCTCTGCTCCATAGACTAGAGCGAAAGGTGTCTGGCTAGTGGATCGATTTGGCGTCGTTCTGATCGACCAAAGAACCACCGGCAGCTCCTCAATCCAGTTCTTTCCGCACTTGTGCAGCCTGTCAAAAGTCCTGGTCTTGAGCCCGCGCAGCACTTCAGCATTCGCCCTGTCCGCTTGACCGTTGCTTCTCGGATGAGCAACAGAAGTGAAGCAGACCTTGGCGCCAAGATCTTGGACGTACTGCATGAAGGTGCGGCTCGTGAATTGCGTGTCATTGTCGGTGATGATCCTGTTAGGGATCCCGAAACGGCAAACAATCGACCTGAAGAACTTGACTGCTGACTGTGCTGTCACCTTCCTCACTGCTTCCACTTCCGGCCACTTTGTGAACTTGTCGATTGCAACGTACAAGTACTCAAAGCCCCCGACAGCTCGGGGAAAGGGGCCGAGGATGTCGAGCCCCCAGACCGAAAATGGCCAAGATAAAGGGATCGTCTGGAGAGCTTGAGCTGGCTGGTGTATCTGCTTGGAATGGAACTGGCACGCTTCACACTTGGTTACTTGTGCAGTTGCATCCTGGAGGGCTGTCGGCCAAAAGAAACCTTGCCAGAACGCTTTGCCGGCAAGTGCTCTTGCGCCAATGTGGTGACCACATATGCCTCCATGTATCTCTGCCAACAGCTTTTGTCCATCTTCCCGAGGAATACACTTCAATTTCACGCCGTTGAGTCTTCTTCTGTACAGTGTGTTGTCGACAAACTGGTACATACTTGACTGCCGGGCTACTCTTTCCGCTTCTTCTTGCTCTTCGGGAAGTTCTCCTGTCTGAAGGAAACGGACAATCTGCTGTGCCCATGTTGGAGCTTGCGGCTTGACAACAAGGACTAAAGGCATAGCTGCTGCTGCGGGAACATCCGCTTCTATGGCGAGAACCTGCGGCTCAGCCGGAGCTTGATGTTCCCCGGCAAGCTTGCCGGAGCAAAACTTGTCGGGAGCGTCTGCTTCGACGGAACAAACCCTAAGGCTTGCCGGAGCAGACTGCTCCTCAGCATCCTTGGTGTTAATCTTGGGGACCTTCTTGGCAGCGGCCTCGGGGAGCTCTGCCGGAAAGTAGTCACCAGAAACCAACTTCCTCTTCTTACTCTGTCCAGTTGACGGTGTTACGGACGGTTGAGTCAGCTTGAGCACAAAGATCCCTGGTTCCACAGGTAACTTAAGTGCGGCGCACTTCGACAGGCCATCGGCAATGTCGTTCTGAGCTCTTGGAACGTGTTCCATCTGTAGGCCGTCAAAGTGCTCTTCTAGCTTCCTCACTTCATCGACGTAAGCTTCCATCAACGGACTCTGATAATTCTTGTTCACTTGGCGGACGATGAGCTGCGAGTCACCCCTGATAATGAGCTTCTTGATCCCAAGGTCTGCTGCGATCCTGAGACCGGCAAGCAAACCTTCATATTCTGTAGTATTGTTCGTTGCTTGCTCCTTGAGAAAGTGCATCTGGACTACGTACTTGAGGTGCTCTCTGGTGGGTGCAACAAGTAGCACGCCGGCACCAGCGCCTTGCAGCGAGAAGGCACCATCAAAGTACATCAGCCACTCTTTGCTTGCTTCCTTGACGGGGATGCTCGTTTCTGGAATTTCTTCATCTGGTGTCGGCGTTCACTCTGCTATGAACTCTGCCAACGCTCTGCTTTGGATAGTTGAAGTGCTCTCAAACTTAAGGCCAAAGCTTGACAGTTCCAGTGCCCACTCGACAATCCTGCCTGTTGCTTCTGGATTTTGCATTATCCTCTTCAGCGGGAAACGAGTGACGACTGTGATCTCATGTGCTTGGAAGTAATGGCGCAACTTTCTCGAGGCCATGATAAGGCCGAAAAGCAATTTCTGCACACCAGAGTACCTTGACCTAGCCCCCTGCAGAAGGGAACTGACAAAGTAAACTGGGCGCTGCACCATTCTCTTCTGCATCTCCTCACGCGTCTGCACAGATCCATCTTTGTCGGGACCAGAGCTTGCTGGCGAAGTCCCTTGCTTGTCGCTGGATGCACTTGCTGTGGCTGCCGACTCATCATCCGCCTCCCTCTCCGCTACTAACGCAGCACTAACCACTTGATTGGTTGCCGCTATGTATAGCAGCAACTTCTCTTGTGGCTTAGGTGCGACAAGTGTTGGAGTGGAGGACAGGTATCTCTTTAAGTCCTGCAGCGCAGCCTCCGCTTCCGGAGTCCATTTCATTGGACCTGCCTTTTTCAATATTTTGAAAAATGGCAGGGCGCGCTCAGCAGATCTAGAGATAAACCTGCTGAGAGCGGCCACGCAGCCGGCAAGTCTTCGTACATCCTTGACACACTTTGGTGCTTCAATCTGCTCAATGGCCTTGATCTTATCGGGGTTGGCTTCAATTCCCCGCTGAGACACGAAGAACCCGAGAAGCTTGCCGGAGGGGACTCCAAACACGCACTTCTCGGGGTTAAGCTTGAGGTTGATCTTGCGCAGATTCACAAAGGTTTCGTCTAAATCTTGAATCAGGGTTGCTTTGTCCTTGCTCTTGACCACTATGTCATCCATGTAGGCTTCCACATTTCTGTGCATTTGCGGCTCAAAAGCGTGATGGACAACCCTTGCAAATGTTGAACCAGCATTCTTTAAACCGAAAGGCATCCGTATGAAACAGTATGTGCCACACGGAGTGATGAATGCGGTCTTCTCCTCATCCTCTTCTGCCATAAAGATCTGATGGTATCCTGAGTATGCATCAAGAAATGAAAGCAAGTCACATCCGGCCGTGGAGTCAACAATCTGGTCGATGCGCGGTAAGGGAAATGGGTCTTTGGGACAAGCTTTATTGACATCGGTAAAGTCGATACAAAGCCTCCATTTCCCGTTTGCCTTGCGCACGACTACAGGATTGGCCAACCACGTAGGATGGAGCACTCCTCTGACAAGGCCTGCTGCTTCCAACTTCTTGATTTCTTCAGCGATAAATTCTTGGCACTCCACTGCCTGTTTTCTGACTTTCTGCTTGACGGGCTGCGCGTGAGGACAAACAACAAGATGGTGCTCAATTACTTTCCTGGGAACACCGGGGATGTCAGACGGTTGCCATGCAAACACGTCGACATTCGCCTGCAGGAAAGCAACGAGCGCGCTTTCCTATTTAGGGTCGAGAGTGGCACTGATGGTGAAGGTACCACCAGTGTCGTCCTCCTTGGCGGACACCTTCTTGGTCTCTGGCGGAGCCACCATTGTCTTATTACACTTGCCGGTGGAGCTCGATGGTGCGTCCTCGACGGTAGCGCAGCACTCCGAAGAGGTGCGCTTGCCGGAGTGGGCATCAGAACTCTTGCCGGACTTGGCCTTCTTCTTTCCCCCGGGAGCTTCAACGGCAAGTGATCTGCGATCTGTTGCGGCTGCTGCTTCCCGGTAGATCTTGTCGGCGCAGATAAGAGCATCCTTCTTGTCGCCAGGGACAGAGATGACACTTATCGGGCCTGGCATCTTCAGCACGTTGTATGCATAGTGAGAGGCTGCCATGAACTTGGCGAGTGCTGGACGGCCGAGTATCCCATTGTAAGGCAATGGAAAGTCAGCAACGTCAAAAGTGACCCTCTCAGTCCTGAAGTTTAACTCACTACCAAATGTCACCGGCAATGTGATCTTTCCCTTCGGCTCGCTCCTTCCCGGATTAATTCCTTGGAATGTGCCGGTCTCTTCGAGCTCGCTGTCAGGGATCTGGAGTTTCTGGAGTACCGCGGAGGAGATCAGGTTCAAGCCGGCCCCGCCGTCAACTAGCATCTTAGTGACCTTGAGGTTGCGGATAGTTGGTGAAACCAACATCGGCAAGCACCCGACCGCAGTTATGCGGTCAGGGTGGTCCTCAATATCAAAGATGATAGGCGTGCTGGACCATTTCAGAGGCCTGCGTGACTCGACGGGTGGTTCTGCTGCATTGACTTCCTGCACCCACTGCTTGAGCTGGCGATGTGAAGTATGCAGAGAAGCACCGCCGTCAATGCAGAGGACCTCTGTGGCTTTCTGGAACTCCTGCTCATCGGTCTCGTCATCATCCATATCTTCATCGTCATCGTCATCTTCATCCTTGTCGCGGCCGCGGGGAGGTCTGTCTCCTTGCCGCTGCTTGGCCTTGCCGTGGCGTCCTCCTCGGCCGGGGCGTTTCTTGCCGGTTCTTCCAGCACCTTCCTGGCCCTTCTCCTTGTCGCGCCGCTCGTATTCAGCCTTCTGCTGCTCGACAAGCTGCTCGACCTTCTTGTAGCTCTGGAGGTCATGGCCCTTGGTGCGGTGGATCTTGCAGTACTGCCTGTTGGTGCCGTCCTGCTTGTCGGCGACCGCCACAGCCTGATGGTTGGTGCCTACGGCAACCTGCTTGCCGGAGCTACCAGCTTTGGCTTCCTTGCCGGACTGCTCAACGACTAGCACCTCTTTGCCTTTCTTCTTCCTGTTGCTCCACCATCGGTTTTTCTTTGCCGGGGCAGCATCCTCGCTATCAGATCCTCCTGCTCCTGTACTCTCTCCGGGGAGTTTCCTCCCTTCCTCAGCACGTGCACACTTGTCGGCCAGGGCATATAGTTCACTGACGTCCCTGATCTTGCACATCGCCATCTCCTCCCGCATCCTGTGGTTTCGCATGTTCTGATGGAACGCGCTGATTATCGCGGCAGGATGGACGTCTGGGATGTTGTGCTGCACGCGGCTGAATCTCTGAATGTACTTGTGCAGGGGCTCTCCTTCCTTCTGGGCGAGCAGATGAAGGTCGCTTTCTTGGCCATGAGGCTTGTGGCCGCCTGTAAAGGCGCCGACAAACTGATGGCATAGATCTGCCCAAGAAGATATGGAGTTGTCCGGCAAGTGCATGAGCCAGGATCTGACATTGTGCTTGAGTACCAGCGGGAAGTAGTTGGCAAGGATCTTGTCGTCCCGTCCCCCGGCAGCTTGCACTGCGATGGTGTAGATGCCGAGGAACTCCGACGGATGCGTCTTGCCGTCGTACTTGTCAGGACCCCGACTCAATGCCACATCGATCTAGCATGTAACACCTCATATCACTTTGCGGCCTCACGCACGGTATTCCCACGGGTGTCACCTTACCTTTGCCCGGGACCGTTTGCGCCTTTTGGCACACGTATATGATAGTGTCGCTAGCATCCATATGATAAGGAGCCCGGGCTGACATGGCTAGTCGTAAACCCAAAGTGGCACAAACCTACAGGGACATGCATCCATGACCCAGCATCGAACGTGTCGGTCATCAGTGAGTGAATCCAGGCTGTAGCACTGGGCTAGCAGGACTCCGGTGAATCGGGCTGTAGCGGGCTAACAGGACTCCGGTATTCATCGCGTGACATTTCCCCGAAGGGACAGACACAGGAACGAAGAAGGACACATGCCGGCCAGCCTAAGTGTTCCGGAGCAGTAGCAAGCTACCATGGCTCGGTGGAAACACTAGGAGACATTTCCCGGTAAGAGAGGCTACTAAGGATAAACAACTAGATAGTCAGATCCCACACATACCAAGCATTTCAATAACATACACACAATATGCTCGATATGTGCAAACACAACATGGCATCACAACATGACTCTACGACTCAAGTATTTATTCAATAGGCTCCGAGGAGCGAGATATTACAAACATGGGTCTCATGACCCAACATTCAGAGCATACAAATCAAAGCACATGCGGAAGCTTAACATGTCTGAGTACAGACATCTAGAAATGAAAAAGGCTGAGAAGCCTGACTATCTACCAGATCCTGCCGAGGCACAAGATCGTAGCTAAGGTAACAAGCTAAACGTCGAAGCCCACGTGGAACTACTAGCGAGACCGAAGTCTCTCTGCAAAAACATAAAATAGGCAAACGTGAGTACAAATGTACCCAGCAAGACTTACATCAGAACTAACTACATATGCATCATTATCAACAAAGGGGTGGTGGGGTTTAACTGCAGCAAGCCAGCTTTGACTCGATGGCTATCCTGAACTACGACTGCAAGTAACTCTTTTGAGGTGGCGCACACGAGTCCACATATTCACCATATCAATACACCACTATGGATCCGCTCCCGTCTCCCTACGAGAACGCCATCCATAGCACTCACGCTTATCTTGCGTATTTTAGAGTATCCACTTTCACTTGTCTATGAACTGATATAAGCAACCCAGAAGTCCTTTTCCGCGGACACGGCTATTCGAATAGATGATGTTAACCCTGCAGGGGTGTACTTCTTCACACACGCTCTCACCACTTACCGCCGTTTACACGACATGTACTCGGCAACCTCCAAGCAGAAGCCCAACGTGGGTGTCGGCCACGGCCTGCCTAAACACTCAAGTCTCTAGTCCAGGTTTATCGCCTATTCGGGTTCCATCCATGAGGAGATCCGGCCGGAGTTTCGCTCACAGCCCCAAACGATGTGAACAGGGTTCCCGAGACACCAAACGGGCGCCCGGTACACCGTGCCACGTGCCTACCGCATCACAGCCCACCCCTACGGTCAGCGCTGCGCACGGCCTCCAGCATACTACAAACACCAGAAACTACTTGCAACTCCTGGACAGAGGACAAGGGTGATCAAGAAGCTGAGAGGGTCCATTGGTTTCGGGCCCAATGCGTGGTAGTAGCTGAATCATGGATCACAAACATAGAACTCAGTTCCTGAGGACGGCTGCAATGAGACAACCCACCATGTACTCCTACATGGCCTCTCACCGCTACCTTTAGCAAATCGTATTCACACACTTAGCTCACACACCGTAGGACATGTTCACACACCTCTGATTCATCCCCGATGAATCAGACCTGACTCAACTCTAAGCAGTACCAGGCATGACAAACAAGCATGAATGAGTAGGCACATCAGGGCTCAAACAACTCCTACTCATGCTAGTGGGTTTCATCTATTTACTGTGGCAATGACAGGTCATGCAAAGGATAAAGGGGTACAACTACCGCAGCATGTAACAGTTGAATCGGTGTTGTCCTAATGCAGTAAAAGAGAGCAGGAGCGAGAGAGTGGGATTTTATCGGAATGAACAAGGGGGTTTTGCTTGCCTGGCACTTCTGAAGATAACATTGAGTCTTCATCAGTGTCAACGATCACATCATCGGTATCACGTCTATCGAGAGGGGACAAATACCGGCAAACAAGAAAGAACACAATCAATGCAATGCACAATATGATGCATGCTATGACATGGCAATATGAATGTGTTTTTGGGCTAATGCACCTAGCTATGATTTAAATGAAGTTGGTTTGAATACATGATTCAAACTCCAACTCCATATATGATTATCTAAATGCCCTTTATTTGTTTTGTCCAAATCAGAGGACAAACATTGTTCAAACATGCATGAAAACGGTACAGATGGATTCCTTGAATTTTTCTGATAATTTTTCATATATAAATTATTTAATTTGGAGTTACGGTTGAATTTCTATGATTTATTGAAGTTTAGGGCATTTTCTGAAATTCCTGAAATAATAATAAATCCAGAAATGATTTATGACGTCAGCACCACGTCACGGTGACGTCAGCAGGGTCAACTGGGCGCCCCAGGTCAAACCTGACGTGTGGGGCCCGCGTGTCAGTGACTCAGTTGGTTAACCGGGTTGATTAGGGTTAAACTAATACTAACGAAAATGTCAGCGGGGCTGGGCCCACATGTCAGTGGCTTAAATAATTAACTAAATTAATTAGTGTTAACTAATCTAACACCTAAACTAATTAACAGGGGCTGGCCCCACCTGTCATCGACCCAGGGGGGGTTCCGCCGTGGTCAAGTGGGTCAACCCCACCGGCGACATGACGCCGGCGAGGCCAGATGCGGCGGCGGGCTTCGGAAATCGCCCTCAGGGCATCATTTCGAGCACGGTTAGTTGCATTCAAACGCACGCAGTGGCACGCGTTGAACGGTGGTGGTGGCCGGACCTATGGTGGCCGGAGCCGACGACGGCGAGCTCCAAGGCGGCGGCCGGAGTTCGGGTGTGCTTGGAATCGGCGTTGTGGTGCACGGTGAGACGAACGGGTGGGCTAGATTGGCTCCTGGGAGCAGCGCGAGCGCGATGACATGCTCAGGGGCAAGCTGGGCTTGCTCAAGCCATGGTGACGTCTTCGCCAGCGGCGAGCACAACTCGGCTATGTGCATCTGTGGCTAGGGCGCGAAATCGACGCGGGGAGAAGAGGGGAATCGACCGGAGGCTCACAGGGGTTGCGACGGTGGCCTCGGGGAGCTCGGGGAGGCGTCAGGGAGGGCACACGGTCGCCGGTGATCTCGGCGGCCGAAGCTTGAAGAAGAGGTCGGGGAAGCCGCTACTGGGCGCGTCCGCTCGTGTGGCTTGGCGGGGACGGTGTAGAGGTCAACGGCGGAGCTTCTGGAACTGGCGGAAGGGCGAGGGAGGGCTGGTGGCTGCGGCTATGGCGAACGGCGGCGACGGCGACTCTCGGGTGAGCTCGGGGAAGGAAGTCAGGGGAGGG
This sequence comes from Triticum dicoccoides, assembly GCF_002162155.2. NCBI lineage: Eukaryota > Viridiplantae > Streptophyta > Magnoliopsida > Poales > Poaceae > Triticum > Triticum dicoccoides. Next base: position 98,798,226 of record NC_041383.1, read on the forward strand.
AGAGAGGGTGCAGCGAGTGAGGGAGAGGTGAGAGGGGGTCGGGGAGGCGCGTGGCGTCACCGGGGCGTCGAGGAGGAAGCAGGAGGTGGCCAAGGGAAGCAGGAGGTGGCCGAGGCCTCTCGGGCGCGCGCCACGCCTCGGTCCTTCTGGCGAGGAGGAAGACGACAGGGGGAGTGGAGATGGGCTGGGCCGTGCTGGGCCAGGTAAGTGGGCGCCAGGTAAGTTAGGTAGGTGGCCTGGTGGCCTTCTCCCCCTTTCTTTTATTTCCTCTTTTCTATTTCTATTTTCTGTAGTTTGTTTTGATTTAGTTTTAGACACTAAATCATTTTAATAAATTCTGTAGGTTTTTATGTGGCTTGCTAAAATATATACAAAGCCACTCACAAACTTCCAGAATTATTTGGAGTCATATTTAATATATATTAAATATAAATCCAATGCAAATAGTTATTGGATTAATTCAAATGGCCCAAAATAATTAACTCTGAGATACCAAAAATATTGTTTTGAGTTTTACCTCTTTGCAATATTTTCAGAGACTAAGAGGAACATTTTCTTGGACTTCTTTGAGAAGATTTTAATGTTGATCATTTTTAGAAGGTTTCTGAGGCTTTGAAAATCCCTCAATTCAAATTTCATTTGAATTAAAACATGATACTCACATGAGGCCTAGCCTAGTGCATAACAGGACCAGGGATGTGACAACTCACCCCCACTAAACAAAAATCTCGTCCCGAGATTCAAGCGTAGGGTAAGGTGAAGGGGGAACGCGAACTAGCATAATCTTCACGATCCAGGTTGCACTTCATAAGAACCTTGATTCGATCATCATCTTGTCTCGAAGTCTTGCTCTGAGAACTCCAACTATCATGACAACGAGAGGAAGGAAAGACCCTAAAAGAATTGTTCTTCTCGAAGGTCGAATAACTCAGGATTAACCCATGGAATGAGACATAGCAACATCTCTTGAGCTGAGAGACGAAGCACACATCCATAGAAATGGAGTGAAGTAGATGGAAAAGGTTCACTAGGTAGACAACAATTTCACGCTTAAGAAGGTGGTAAACGATTGTCAACGTAGCGAGGAGTTGAGTTGCCATGATACCACAATGAGACACCTTAGGGATGGTGACTCGTAGATATATCCCCTTAAGTGGCAAAAAGAATTACCTTTGATTCAGAGATCATTGAGACTCTTTAAACCAGCCTAAGGCAATTCTCGATCGATCGTTTGGAGGGGGTCGGTAGAATGGCATACTCGGACTTGGATGATGTGGATTACCTTGTTGAAGACAACGTAACGGATGATTTTGCCTACCACCGGAAATGGAAGAGACCCGTGGTAGAATGGCACATTGGCGGTGCAAGCTGGGAACAAAATGCAAATGCTTGGAATGATTCTGGTAACTGGGGAAGAACCCAACAATAGAGAGTGAATTCACTGTTAGAAAAGTTATAGCATAACCGAGGAAACTGAGAGTAACCCCAGTTAGTGCCGGTGATATCACCTAGCGCTTGAGCATGCTCTCAAGAACTTGAGCATTCCATATTCATCAAGGTTTTACCAACATCCGTGTCAAGGATCCTGGCAACACAACTTGCTACCATGATGAATACTGACGGACGATGCGGATGCAAAAGAAGATAACACCTTCTCAGATTTCATCTTAGCGAGGCCAAGGGCAAATCTGGACGATCAACCGAGAGACATTTAGCACTCCGCTTCTAATGTTCTCCTTGATGTGCTAGTGTAATCCACCCATAGATATGGTTTGATATCTAGAACATCAAGTAAAAAGGTCGGACTTCGGGAGCACAAAAATCCATAAGGAACAACTACTAGAATAAGTTCTACGAGATCCTTATGGGGAGGTGGCCAACTTCCTCAATCAAGATATTATAATAACAGGTCTTCCGGCTGGGTGTGTTGGCCATGACATCCACTTTACCGGTTTCCGAGGGACCGATATTATAGTTCTTGGGAAATTTTCCAAACCATCATATCTGCCTGAGATTCAGATCTGGTTGGTGTCAGGATATTCCAGACTCATCGAGTCTAGAAAGAAAAACGAAAGTTTGCAACACAAATCGACGAGATGACGTTGCGAGATTCTCGGGAAATGAACTATGATAGCAAGCTCCAAAACACGAGCCGGTTCTGCTACAACATGTGAACATGTTGTCCAAGACAAACATGACCACAAAGTAGTCTTATAATAAAACACTACCGAGTTCAGGAGGGGGAACCATCATCGAGGATATCAAGGTTTTGTACAAATCCGTCTGGTACCTTCGGGACTAGCACTTAGAACTTATTAACCTTGAACAAATCAATCAGTGGCTTGGTGTTCTAGGACACATATAGAATGGAGGTTGCAAGTCTCCGAACCACAGAATACTTCGCACGTATGCATGACTGATTTGGGATGATTCCAAAGGAAACAACATTGACTTTCTCGAATCCATGGCGGCAACTTGCATCAAATGCACATGAACTGGAGGAAGTCACTTCTTACATCCGAACATATGCTTCATGAACTAGGATGAAGAAAATGCTTTCAAAAGTTTCCAACACTAGGTTGATGTTCAACATGATTCATGGGGGGAGACAAAATGCTACTGATGGGCTCAACAACAACTCATCGAAATTTCCATATCACTGGACTTCCACCATCATGCGAACACGGTGATAGCATTGGTCAGACCAAAGATGTAATGGTGTATGCTCGAGGGATCAACCACGAGTAAGACAACATTACGAGCATCGTTGGTACTGATTTGATTTGACGATAGCCCATACTCAATCAAGGGTTCGGGTAAGATAATAGATCCAACAATCGATCACAGGGACCAATCGATGAAGATATCATCTTTCTTCAATACACACTACACAAGAATATCCCTTTGGAACGAACTAAGTCAGACAAGCTTTTATCTTCCAACTCTCCAAGTTGTTGTCTAGCTTAACCAACTAGCTCAGGGATATCTAACACCGATCTTGGAGAGAGGGTGGTTCACAAGAAACCAACTTGATCACGATCTCAACACAGCGGTCAGGTGACAACCTGGTGATACTTCCGAGAAGATCTTCGGAAAATCACGAACCACCGGTATGTTACTAAGCTCGAGAACAATCTTGCTTTCCAGGGCAAGACGATATGATCAAATAAGCAAGGATTGACACTATCCTAACTCACTGATCGGAGAGTGCACTAGAAATAAGGACTAGGTAGCACGAACAGTCTTAGAATGATGATTCAAGAACCAACACGCTAAGAATGAAATTATTGTCCTTTAACTACCAAGCAACGAGGTTGCTAGGAGTATTGATTTCACACATCACGATTCACTTGTCGACATTCCGGTTACAATAACACAGGAATCGAGGAATGAACAATGATGGCAAGAAGTATCACTGTACCAAGAGTTCATAGGGTGGTGTGCAATTCCTATAACATTCCCGATATAAAGATGTAATACTCCAAGGTAGAGCAGAACAAAAGCTGAATTAGCAATTTGATCTGCGGAGCACAACTTCTTTGACCCAATCCTGGATATGGAAGAGGTACTGGAGTTTGTTTCTCCTAGTCATTCCGCGATAGAATGGCTTGACGGACCACAAGAGTAATAGGCATCGATAAACGAACGCACGCATACTCTTGACTATCAATTGATAGATGAAGGTCAGTAGACAGCTAAAGAGGGACAACTCAAAGGAACATATAACTTTCTGAGTTGTGGATGCATAGATTAGTATGTCGAACCAAGTTCAACATAATTCTTCCGGATAACCCATGCAGAAAGGTAGAACTGGCAGAGTCACAATATAGCATGGAGAACTCATCGAGAGCACTCTTGTTATGATCTTTTGATCCAACAAACTACTGCCATAAGTGGTTCATAGTATTTGGAAGAAGAAGATACCACGGACTTCAAGGAATATCGCAAAGGTTACTAATAACCTAAGGGAGCTAGCAATTACTATCAACATGAAGTAAGTAGGGTGAATCTCGGGTTCAAAACCCAAGGAGTAGAATACCTACTACTAAGTAGCATCACGGGATGCTTTCGAGAATGATGGCCAGAATCTTCACACTGGAAACACAAAACATTGCTAGATTACTAGATGACTTCCTAAACACCCAAGGTCATAATAATAGCTCCAACATCTACGCCGAGGCAACAAAGTACCTCAACCTACCGATTAGTGTGCTTATTCCGACCAAAAGGGACATCGGAGACGGAAGGAAAGGATTTGCAAATGCATCAGACTGTTTAGAGACCCGGGATGACTCGGACAGCATAACGGCTGTAAATGCTCAAAAAGTTTGGAGACATACTACAAAATGGTGGCATAACCACTCAGAAGCACAATATCAAGGTTCCGAGATCAACAATTAACATACGGAAGTAGTAGGAACTGAACTGAGACTTAAATCCAACAATCTTATAAGTCTACTGATTAGTAACACGTGATCCTAATAGAAAGAAGAGATAGCCTAGTTCTTAATCCCCGTAGAAGAGAAGATGATGACTCAGATCAGAAGGCCATGAGGTATAAGGAGTAAAAAGAGCCTTACGTTCCATCCCACAATCAATTCCCTTATATAACTAAAGAATTTCTAGACTCAACTTCGACCAGTTTGGCTTGGTAATCCTATAGGCAGTCAAGCTCTGATACCAATGCTGTCAGGACCCCGACTCAATGCCACATCGATCTAGCATGTAACACCTCATATCACTTTGCGGCCTCACGCACGGTATTCCCACGGGTGTCGCCTTACCTTTGCCCGGGACCGTTTGCGCCTTTTGGCACACATATATGATAGTGTCGCTAGCATCCATATGATAAGGAGCCCGGGCTGACATGGCTAGTCGTAAACCCAAAGTGGCACAAACCTACAGGGACAGGCATCCATGACCCAGCATCGAACGTGTCGGTCATCAGCGAGTGAATCCAGGCTGTAGCACTGGGCTAGCAGGACTCCGATGAATCGGGCTGTAGCGGGCTAACAGGACTCTGGTATTCATCGCGTGACATTTCCCCGAAGGGACAGACACAGGAACGAAGAAGGACACATGCCGGCCAGCCTAAGTGTTCCGGAGCAGTAGCAAGCTACCATGGCTCGGTGGAAACACTAGGAGACATTTCCCGGTAAGAGAGGCTACTAAGGATAAACAACTAGATAGTCAGATCCCACACATACCAAGCATTTCAATAACATACACACAATATGCTCGATATGTGCAAACACAACATGGCATCACAACATGACTCTACGACTCAAGTATTTATTCAATAGGCTCCGAGGAGCGAGATATTACAAACAGGGGTCTCATGACCCAACATTCAGAGCATACAAATCAAAGCACATGCGGAAGCTTAACATGTCTGAGTACAGACATCTAGAAATGAAAAAGGCTGAGAAGCCTGACTATCTACCAGATCCTGCCGAGGCACAAGATCGTAGCTGAGGTAACAAGCTAAACGTCGAAGCCCACGTGGAACTACTAGCGAGACCGAAGTCTCTCTGCAAAAACATAAAATAGGCAAACGTGAGTACAAATGTACCCAGCAAGACTTACATCAGAACTAACTACATATGCATCATTATCAACAAAGGGGTGGTGGGGTTTAACTGCAGCAAGCCAGCTTTGACTCGGTGGCTATCCTGAACTACGACTGCAAGTAACTCTTTTGAGGTGGCGCACACGAGTCCACATATTCACCATATCAATACACCACTATGGATCCGCTCCCGTCTCCCTACGAGAACGCCATCCATAGCACTCACGCTTATCTTGCGTATTTTAGAGTATCCACTTTCACTTGTCTATGAACTGATATAAGCAACCCAGAAGTCCTTTTTCGCGGACACGGCTATTCGAATAGATGATGTTAACCCTGCAGGGGTGTACTTCTTCACACACGCTCTCACCACTTACCGCCGTTTACACGACATGTACTCGGCAACCTTCAAGCAGAAGCCCAACGTGGGTGTCGGCCACGGCCTGCCTAAACACTCAAGTCTCTAGTCCAGGTTTATTGCCTATTCGGGTTCCATCCATGAGGAGATCCGGCCGGAGTTTCGCTCACAGCCCCAAACGATGTGAACAGGGTTCCCGAGACACCAAACGGGCGCCCGGTACACCGTGCCACGTGCCTACCGCATGACAGCCCACCCCTCCAGTCAGCGCTGCGCACGGCCTCCAGCATACTACAAACACCAGAAACTACTTGCAACTCCTAGACAGAGGACAAGGGTGATCAAGAAGCCGAGAGGGTCCATTGGTTTCGGGCCCAATGCGTGGTAGTAGCTGAATCATGGATCACAAACACAGAACTCAGTTCCTGAGGACGGCTGCAATGAGACAACCCACCATGTACTCCTACATGGCCTCTCACCGCTACCTTTAGCAAATCGTATTCACACACTTAGCTCACACACTGTAGGACATGTTCACACACCTCTGATTCATCCCCGATGAATCAGACCTGACTCAACTCTAAGCAGTAGCAGGCATGACAAACAAGCATGAATGAGTAGGCACATCAGGGCTCAAACAACTCCTACTCATGCTAGTGGGTTTCATCTATTTACTGTGGCAATGACAGGTCATGCAAAGGATAAAGGGGTTCAACTACCGCAGCATGTAACAATTGAATCGGTGTTGTCCTAATGCTGTAAAAGAGAGCAGGAGCGAGAGAGTGGGATTTTATCGGAATGAACAAGGGGGTTTTGCTTGCCTGGCACTTCTGAAGATAACATTGAGTCTTCATCAATGTCAACGATCACATCATCGGTATCACGTCTATCGAGAGGGGACAAATACCGGCAAACAAGAAATAACACAATCAATGCAATGCACAATATGATGCATGCTATGACATGGCAATATGAATGTGTTTTTGGGCTAATGCACCTAGCTATGATTTAAATGAAGTTGGTTTGAATACATGATTCAAACTCCAACTCCATATATGATTATCTAAATGCCCTTTATTTGTTTTGTCCAAATCAGAGGACAAACATTGTTCAAACATGCATGAAAATGGTACAGATGGATTCCTTGAATTTTTCTGATAATTTTTCATATATAAATTATTTAATTTGGAGTTACGGTTGAATTTCTATGATTTATTGAAGTTTAGGGCATTTTCTGAAATTCCTGAAATAATAATAAATCTAGAAATGATTTATGGCGTCAGCACCACGTCACGGTGACGTCGGCAGGGTCAACTGGGCGCCCCAGGTCAAACCTGACGTGTGGGGCCCGCGTGTCAGTGACTCAGTTGGTTAACCGGGTTGATTAGGGTTAAACTAATACTAACGAAAATGTCAGCGGGGCTGGGCCCACATGTCAGTGGCTTAAATAATTAACTAAATTAATTAGTGTTAACTAATCTAACACCTAAACTAATTAACAGGGGCTGGCCCCACCTGTCATCGACCCAGGGGGGGGGGGG
>NC_041383.1:98806006-98841242 GCF_002162155.2 Triticum dicoccoides
GGGGGGGGGGGGTTCCGCCGTGGTCAAGTGGGTCAACCCCACCGGCGACATGACGCCGGCGAGGCCAGATGCGGCGGCGGGCTTCGGAAATCGCCCTCAGGGCATCATTTCGAGCGCGGTTAGTTGCATTCAAACGCACGCAGTGGCACGCGTTGAACGGTGGTGATGGCCGGACCTATGGTGGCCGGAGCCGACGACGGCGAGCTCCAAGGCGGCGGCCGGAGTTCGGGTGTGCTTGGAATCGGCGTTGTGGTGCACGGTGAGACGAACGGGTGGGCTAGATTGGCTCCTGGGAGCAGCGCGAGCGCGATGACATGCTCAGGGGCAAGCTGGGCTTGCTCAAGCCATGGTGACGTCTTCGCCAGCGGCGAGCACAACTCGGCTATGTGCATCTGTGGCTAGGGCGCGAAATCGACGCGGGGAGAAGAGGGGAATCGACCGGAGGCTCACAGGGGTTGCGACGGTGGCCTCGGGGAGCTCGGGGAGGCGTCAGGGAGGGCACACGGTCGCCGGTGATCTCGGCGGCCGAAGCTTGAAGAAGAGGTCGGGGAAGCCGCTGCTGGGCGCACACATTTTCTTGGACTTCTTTGAGAAGATTTTAATGTTGATCATTTTTAGAAGGTTTCTGAGGCTTTGAAAATCCCTCAATTCAAATTTCATTTGAATTAAAACATGATACTCACATGAGGCCTAGCCTAGTGCATAACAGGACCAGGGATGTGACAGTACTTCTCTGGTACGTCTGGCTTGAAATTCTTCGTGCTGGGCCACTGGACTTGCCGCAGCTCACGAGTGAACGCAGGGCAACCTACCGCGTACGGCAAGTCGCATGGTTCCCCTGGCGCATGCATGTCGACAGAGGGCCCAGTGTGCTGGTCTGACTGACGCCGCGCTTCTCTTCGGCGCTCGATGCGAGTACGAGCGTCTTCTTGCTGTCGTTCGTGAAGAACTTGGCGCTGATCGCGACGAGCTCGTGGATCCGACGATGCAGTGGAGTCGCTGTCAAGGTGGATCCGGCGAGTCGGCGATCTTGGCCTTCGGGGTGGAGAGTGCACGGTGGTTGCACCCCCACCGGTTTCGTCGCCATCGGCTCGCGCTTGGCGTTCTTGCCGCGGCAGCGATGTACTCGGCTGCCGTGGAGTGTCGCCGTTGGTGAAGCCAATGAGACTCTGAATGGTGGCCCTCCATTCGTCGATCTTGTCTGTCGTTGGAGGGTAATCCAGGAGTAGTTGAGCTCGCGCCAAAGCTTCTGCTTGAGTGGTGGGTGGCAGTGGCGAACGGTGCGAGGAACGGGATATGCTCGGACTTCTAACTACGTTAGAAGGAGCAGTATCCTGCCCAGGCGACCGTGCCTCGCTGGTGCCAACATGTTGGCGTGCATGCTGGTTTGGAGCACCCCGAGATCCACCAGCTCGATCTTGGTCCAACAAATGTATGGTACTACAAATACCATGACACTGTCGGTCCTGCGCCTCCTGAGATGGGCGCGGTGCATGTACGGATGCCGAGGTCTACGCAGCCTTGTCCTTGGACCTGGCAGCACCGTGAGCTCCCTCGTCGATGTCCGTTCTTCCGCTGGCGCCTTCCCCACCACCCGTTTGCTCCGGTGGTGGTGGGATCGACGTGGACGGAGCAGTTGCCGCCGAAGTTTTCTTCTTCGGTGGCATGTCGATGAAGAAGATGAAGATCTAGCTCGTGTGGACGCCGGATCAGGTTCACACAATCTCGACGCCCCCTACCTGGCGCGACTGATCCACGAACACCTATGGGACCGGCGGACCGAGCCCCTTTCGGTTCGGCGGGGGGCGGAGATCGCACGAAGAGCAGATCGAGGCGAAGCACATGAGCAGTTTACCCAGCTTCGGAGCTCTCCGGAGAAATAATACTCCTACTGCTGCTTGTCTGATGGTATTGAGTTCTTGCTCAGGAGCATTGAGCGCTACTGTACACTCTAGCTGCTACTTAGACCGAGCGTGAGTGTTCTCTGGCTTCCGAACCTTCCAACCTCCTCTACGTTGCGCATGGGCCTCCTTTTATATGCTCAAGGGGTCACCGACAGGTGGCAACGTAGACAAGGGTAAAAACGTAAAAAGAGTTGCGGTTGGTACAACTACTTGTACAGTGTATCATACCTAACCCTGACGGCAGGGGACAAGGGCATTAAATGCCCGTCTGCGTCGCCCAAACAGTGCAGAAAGGGACCGTCAGGGACGCCACCGTTCACCACGATGGCGATCTTGTCAGCGTCGCATGCCGCTGCGCACCGCTGGCTGCACAGCCTCCTGCCACGCACGCCTGGAAAAGCCCCAGGGCGACACGTTGGTGGATGTGCTGGAGCGTGGGTACAGGGTGGTTGCTTGCCGCGGCAAGCGCCTTGCCGCGGTCGTCGTCTTGTCGTGGTCGTCGTCTTGTCGCGCCCGGAAGCTTGTCGCTCACCAGGCCTTGCCGGGACGCGTGGCGCGTCGCGGCAAGTTCCTCGAGATGCCTCGGTTGGCCTTCCCGGCAAGCTCCTCTTGCCGGGGTCTTGTCTCCTTGGCTTAAATACTTTGTTCTTGAATGGCTCCAAGGGAACCACGCAGGACCTTGGCGGTCGCCCGGCAAGCCTTGCCGCGGGGTGCTGCAACTGCCCGTGCACAAGTTCGGGATACTAGGGTACCCATACTCTAGTACACCGACAGCCACCTTATGCAACTAGTGCATGTTAGTCGGTGGAACCTGTCTCACGTAAGCGTACGTGTAAGGTCGGTCTGGGCCGCTTCATCCCACAATACCGCTGAAGCAAAATAAGACTAGTAATGGCAAGCAAGTTGACAAGATCTACGCCCACAACGGATTTGTGTTCTACTCATGCAATAGAGAACTACGCATAGACCTAGCTCATGATGCCACTGTTGGGGAACGTTGCAGAAAATAAAATTTTTCCGACGGTTTCACCAAGATCCATCTATGAGTTCATCTAGCAACGAGTGATAGTAGTGCATCTACATACCTTTGTAGATCGCGAGCGAAAGCGTTCAAGAGAACGAGGTTGAGGTAGTCGTACTCGTCATGATCCAAATCACCGATGACCAAGTGCCGAACGGACAGCACCTCCGCGTTCAACACACGTACGGAGTGGATGACGTCTCCTCCTTCTTGATCCAGCAAGGGGAAAGGAGAGGTTGATGAAGATCCAGCAGCACGACGGTGTGGTGGTGGATGCAACAGGGTTCCGGCAGAGCTTCGTCGAGCTTCTGCGAGAGGGAGAGGTGTAGCAGGGGAGAGGGAGGCGCCAAGACTTTAGGGTGCGGCTGCCCTCCCTCCCCCCTCCCTTATATAGGCCCCCAGGGGGGGCGCCGGCCCTGGAGATGAGATCTCCCAAGGGGGGCGGCGGCCAGGGGGTGGAGTGCCCCCCAAGGCAAGTGGAGGCGCCCCCCACCCTAGGCTTTCCAACCCTAGGCGCAGGGGGGCCCAAGGAGGGGCGCACCAGCCCACCAGGGGCTGGTCCCCTCCCCACTTCAGCCCACGGGGCCCTTCGGGGTAGGTGGCCCCACCCGGTGGACCCCCAGGACCCTTCCGGTGGTCCCGAGACAATATCGGTGACCCCCGAAACTCTCCCGATGGCCAAAACTGCACTTCCTATATATAATTCTTTACCTCCGGACTATTCCGGAACTCCTCGTGACGTCTGGGATCACATCCGGGACTCCGAACAACTTTAGGTTTGCTGCATACTCATATTCATACAACCCTAGCGTCACCGAACCTTAAGTGTGTAGACCCTACGGGTTCGGGAGACATGTAGACATGACCGAGACGGCTCTTCGGTCAATAACCAACAGCGGGATCTGGATACCCATGTTGGATCCCACATGCTCCTCGATGATCTCATCGGATGAACCACGATGTCGAGGATTTAAGCAACCCCGTATACAATTCCCTTTGTCAATCGGTATGTTACTTGCCCGAGATTCGATCGTCGGTATCCCAATACCCCGTTCAATCTCGTTACCGGCAAGTCACTTTACTCGTACCGTAATGCATGATCCCGTGACCAGATACTTGGTCACTTTGAGCTCATTATGATGATGCATTACCGAGTGGGCCCAGAGATACCTCTCCGTCATACGGAGTGACAAATCTCAGTCTCGATCCGTGTCAACCCAACAGACACTTTCGAAGATACCTATAGTGCACCTTTATAGTCACCCAGTTACGTTGTGACGTTTGGTATACCCAAAGCACTCCTACGGTATCCGGGAGTTACACGATCTCATGGTCTAAGGAAAAGATACTTGACATTGGAAAAGCTCCAGCAAACGAACTACACGATCTTTGTGCTATGCTTAGGATTGGGTCTTGTCCATCACATCATTCTCCTAATGATGTGATCCCGTTATCAATGACATCCAATGTCCATAGTCAGGAAACCATGACTATCTGTTGATTAACGAGCTAGTCAACTAGAGGCTCACTAGGGACATGTTGTGGTCTAAGTATTCACACGTGTACTACGATTTCCGGATAATACAATTATAGCATGAATAAAAGACAATTATTATGAACAAGGAAATATAATAATAATCATTTTATTATTGCCTCTAGGGCATATTTCCAACACTTTGTTGATAAACATGCCTACTAAAAACTTATTAATATAATGTCCTTGTGTTTTATACTGATCTTCTATCGAAACAATATGTATGGAGAGGTAAGTGTGATGAATGCAAAAAATATTCAGGAAAAACTCAAGGAGGGCAATGTTTTCCTCATCAACGAGTCCTTTGTGAAATTAGCAAAGAACATGTATAAGGTTGTGGAAGCAAGTTCCATGAAAATAACTCCATGGTCGAAGGTTTAGGCGCATCGTTATGTCCCTATCAATTATCTTGATTATGCATGTTCACTCACCAATTTTATAGCTCTACCCTCTATGGTTGGAAAGATAGATAGGCAAGGAAAATCTACTTCAGTGCACACACAATTATTCCTTTGTTCCCTCCACTTTGCTGCTTTATTATCTTTCTGGTCCATTATCATGCTTATGTTTCAATGTGCAGATGTCGGAATAGTTTTGGTGATTTCAGTCCTTTAGGGCTTGACTGCCTGCTCGAGCCCAGGATTCTGACAAAAGTAACCTCCAGATAACAGATACTCCCTCCGTAAACTAATATAAGAATGTTTAGATCACTATCTCATTTTTCATGCAGTTGTGAAAAGCACCGAAACTCTTAATTTACTACTTAAAACCTTTTTTTACTGTATCTCTGATTTCGTGACGATTTCCCTGGTTTCGATCTGATCCGAATATCATAATGGCCTATTCTTATACCTTGTCTGTTCTTTTCGGTGGTGATTTTTATTTAGCCATATCTGCAAGAATCGTTATACAACAATCATAATAGATGGACAACAGAGTATACATTAAATACTCCCTCCAATCCAAAAAAACACAACACTTCTGTTTGGATTGGAGTGAGCAATTTATAAGCACCACAAACAACTACAGTGTGATATACACTGCATTTTCTACTATACACCAAAGGTTCATTTTACTCGGTATTAACTACATTTTGTTTTGTTTCCTTCCCTATACTTTGCATACATGCCACCCTCCTATATAAACATGCCGCTATCTTGCCTTATTAGCAAAGCAATCGAGGCACCATCTATTATCTTCTAACTTTCATAAGAGTCACAAGACTATCTATTATCCTTGGAACTCTCACTATAATAGCTGAATCGCATGTACTTACTGTATATAATCATGCCTCAGATTACCGACTATAGAGTCATTATCCTATGAACTCTCACTATATTAGCTAAATCGCATGTAACTTAGTGTATATAATCATGTCCCAGATTTCTGACTACAGAGTCATTATCATAATTGTCGGCGACAAGTTATAACTAAAAGTAACTATATTTGTGATCTCTGAACTTTTCCAATGACAGGTGAACACTAGCTAGCACCAACAGAATTGAGATTATGTTGATCCCTCGTGCACATGGTCACGTACTTAGTACACCGGTATAGTCCTCTCTCAAATTATAAAGTACTTTATTTCTTCACTGCACCAACATATCTCAAAAATTTATGGGCAAAAAACGCCACTGCCAGCCAGCCAACAAACACCGAAAGATCCAAATTGCACTTGTCAATAATGCTCCCGGTAGCACAAACAAGAAAAAGGTAAAAAGGTAAATAGCCACATTACTATACTAAACTCCATGTTCAAGATTCTATTTTTTAACGTACATATATATTAACACCTATCTTCACGATTTACAGTTCTGCAACTGACACAATCAAGACCTCTTCTTCGAAAGGGAAACTTCATCTCCCTGAGCAAAGATTGGCTCATCTACTTTGGGAGCTATTAAATAAATGGAGATGTTATGATTGTGACCATCCTTTTTGGACGTTTTACTTATGTCGTCTGCCTGTGACAACTATCACCGGGTTACGTGATAAGACTTTGTGTTTGCCAATTCCGGCTTATCTGTACTATGTTTTCAGAGAACCATTGCTCCTGTCTGAACTGAGTTATCCAAGACTCGCATCTCTACAATCATCCTTATTTATCCTCTAAAGTGATGTTTCTGTTCTTTTCTACATTATGATCCCGTGCCTCTATTTCTATTACTGTGGTAAATCTGGATAGTTGCCCTATTACCAGCCACTCTATTTTTTATGGGTGAGCAGCTGCTACATCGTTCATCAGAAAGGTCTCTTGTATTATACTTTTGCACTGTGCGCATCCTGAGTTTTCCTCTTCTTTATTTTCATGTTTGACATGCTACAAAAATAATACCACCAAATAGTATTAATGGGAATGCTTTCTTGAATTTATCACAAGCTCATGTGGATCGTTATATACTGGGTGTATATTTCACATATATTATCCCATTCAGATTGATAATTTCCTACTCAGACTCATTTTATTCCATAAAGAATATCATGTTGAAGTGACTTCAGTAGTTGGCTGTAAAGATGAATGCCGGGTATGAAGCTCACTTGGTGCTTGGCATATATTAAGTTTATAGATAAATGCTGGAATGTAATTTACTATGCGCGCACCCCACAATGATTTTTTTTGCGGGAAACTTATTTCGGTTGTACCAAAATTTGCAATGCCTTCTTTCGGTTCTAGAAAATTCTGTAAAACTGTACCATACAACTTTCCAAATAGATGGGCGCGGAAACGCGCGCCTTTAATGATCTAGTGGAGAAGTAAAGTGGCAAAAGATCCAATTTCTCGGGTGGTTACTGGTATCTCAACCAGCTGGAGAGGTTACGAGAGTTTTGTTTGTTTGGAGTGTTGAGTGATAGATAAGCTCCACAATTTGATTTTTGTAGTAAACAAGCATATACACAGAGTGCAGGGATTCGGTGCCCAGACTCATCTACACCCGGTCAGAAAAAAATACTAAAAAAATTTAAGAAATTTCAAAAGAAATTCCCATGGTAGACAATTTATTGCGTGAGGTTCGCTTCAAATATTATCTCATTTGGACATCTGAGTAGCTCTCAGCAAAAAAGACAAATCGGATCAAAACAGTACATGAACAGTAAACTGTTTTATAGATCCTGAATTTTGTCTTTTTGCTGAGAGTTGCTCAGTTGTCCAAATGATCTGAAAATTGGGTCGGACCTCACGCATCAAATTGTCTACCATGGGAAAAATTTTATTTTTTTATTTTTCTAGTATTTGTTTTAAATTTTTTATTGAACACGGGTGCAGATGAGCCTGGGCTCATAAAAGGATTTCCCTATATACACACACGAGACAGTTGGCATTTTTCTATGTAATGATAGAATGTGATTAGCAATTACGTACGCGGTTCGTCGGCGGCCTGACGGAGGAGGCATACTCGGGGATACTTTCGGCTGCAGGGGGGCCTTCCTGGGTTCATCTCGACTCCCCTGCAGATGGCGCCCAGATGCCTTGGTGTGGATTTCGTGGAATTGAAGGGATGGAAGGCGAGGGCTTTAGGCCAACTCCAATGCACGATCCCAAACGGACGTCTGGTTCGTTCGTGTAGGGCAAGAAAACGGACACGGTCGTCCACTTGCGGTCGTGCAACCATCGATGCGCCCAACCGGCATGCCTCGTCCCAAACCGTTCGGGGTTGTGGACTTCAATTTTTTGTCAAAAAAAAGAAAGTAAACTTGCAAATAATACAAAAACATAAATATAAACATATACGTCCATACGTCCATAGTACCAAAGTTCAACGCAGGTCTTAATTAAACTAAAACTTAATAAAAGACACAAAAAACTAGATAAAGGCCCGTCTCCGGTGGCCGCCGTCGTCTTCAGGAGTCGTCGCCTTACTCGTCGTCATCGTTGGTGAGGTCGACGTAGGGCAGTGGCTGTCAAAGGTGGGCTGGCGGCCCCTGTCAGACCGGGGGCGTCAGAACCACCTCCTCCTGTGGCTCCTTCTCGTGCTCTGCTGACCACAGCGGCGTGGCTGACCATGGGCACCCACTTAGTCAGCCATCTCCGGCGTCGTGCACGAACAGCTCCACCGCTAGCCCACCAGACGAGGGTTCCATGCGGAGATGGGCGGCTCCTCCACCATCTCCTCCGGCACCTCCTCCACCATCTCCTCCGGCACCTCCTCCTTGATGTCGACGTCCATCTCTGGGATGGCCACGTCGCTGGCCGCAGAGAAGGCCAGCGCAGTCTCCATGCCATCCATTGCCGCTCGTCGTGCGTGGCCAAGGAGTCCTCCATGACCCGCCTCATGAGGCGGGCCTCCTCCTCCTCGGTCATGGGCGGCGATAGTGGCGGGGACGGGGATAGAGAAGGCGTCCGCGTGATGCCGCATACACGCCGACGACCCCTCGTTTGGGGAGGGCTATCAGTAGGAGGAGGACGCGGGCGGCGCGGGCTAGGAGGACGACTGGCAAAAAAGATTGCCGCTGTTGGTCATGCTCGTTGCGGAGCCACGTATCCCACAACGACAAATCTATGGCGTACCTGGGGTCCTCCAGCAGATTCGGTGGCAGGCGGGCGCGTCGACAGTTGATCTACGTTCGGCCGCTCATGGGCATTGGAAGGATCGGCACGCGGTCGGCGGAGAGACACCAGTTGTTTGGCAGGTGGATATCTCCCCACGGCAATGTCATCACCGCCTCCCAGTAACACCAGCACACATCGACGTGGACGTACGGCCGGTCGCGATGCTCGGCCACCGCTGAGGGAGTCCTGGATTAGGGGGTCCTCGGGTATCCTGTCTTTTCGATATGGGTCGGACTGATGGGGGTGAAGATAAAGCAGAAGACTATCCCCCGTGTCCGGGTAGAACTCCTATATGTGTGGATGGCAAGTTTGGTGTCCGGATGTGCTATTTCCTTCCCTTGTAAACCGACTCTGTACAACCCTAGGACCCTCCGGTGTATATATAAACCGGAGGGTTTAGTCCGTAGAGGCTATCAGAACAATCATAGGCTAGACAACTAGGGTTTAGCCATTATGATCTCGAGGTAGATCAACTCTTGTAACCCCTTTACACATCGAATATAATCAAGCAGGACGTAGGGTTTTACCTTCTTTAAGAGGGCCCGAATTACCTGGGTAAACATTGTGTCCCTTGCATCCCCTGTTACCATCGATCCTCAGACACACACCTTGGGACCCCCTACCCGAGATCTGTCAGTTTTGACACCGACATTGGTGCTTTCATTGAGAGTTCCGTTGTGTTGTCAACAGAAGAATCGATGGCTCGCCTCTTCATCAACAGTGGCACCATCTCCGAGGAGAATTTCCTCCCTGGTCAGCTTTTTGTGTTTGGCGGCTTTGTGCTATGTGCCAATTCGAACGGTCACCTCGAGCAGGTCGACAGCTATGCCCCTGGTCACCAGATAAGGTTTGGAAGTTTGAATTACGTTGCTGATATCCGAGGAGACCTGATCTTCGAAGGGTTTACGGCTTCGGCCGCCGCTCCCCACTCGCACGGAGGAGGCCCTTCGGATCTACTATCAGGTCCCGTCTAGGGATCAATACTCGTGTCCGCCTCGGCCATAGATCCGGGTCGAACTACTTCATTGGAAGACAGGAGGGTGAACCCCGCCGGACTCTCTCCCATCATAGAGCTTCTAGCCGGAGCCCCAAAGGAGACTACTCTGTCGGCAAACCCAGAATCAAACGCGACTCTTCCCATTATCGGGAAGCCAGATTTGCCACTGGGCACCAACTTCGAGTTCTCAAGGTCTACATCCTTCAAGCTCGGTCTAGCGTCTATCGCTGAACCTAGTTCCGCAGATCCTCAGTCACCTGCCCAACTCTCGCTCTTAAACGAGGCGCTGGACTTAATGCAATCTCTCACCATCTCAGAGGTGTCGCCTCCGAACTACGCCTAGTTCGACCTGGGGGCTGAGACTAGGGAATTTTACGTCCCACCCACCACCCACTTAATAGCCACTGTCGAGGATTTAACTGACATGCTAGACTATACTTTTGAAGACATCGATGGCATGGACGACAATGTCTAAGCGGAACCAGGTCCAAACCCGCCCATCACCGGGCGTTGGACGGTGCTACCTCTAGAGCACTGCGTTGGTTTTTCCTTGAAGAGGAAAGGGTGATGCAGCAAAGTAGCATAAGTATTTCCCTCAGTTTTTGAGAACCAAGATATCAATCCAGTAGGAGGCTCCATGCAAGTCCCACGTACCTACACAAACAAACAAGAACCTCGCAACCAACGCGATAAAGAGGGTTGTCAATCCCTTCACGGCCACTTGCGAAAGTGAGATCTGATAGAGACAATAAGATAAGATAAATATTTTTATGATATAGATTGGAAAGTAAAGATTGCAAAATAAAGTAGATTGGAAACTTATATGATAGAAGATAGACCCGGGGGCCATAGGTTTCACTAGTGGCTTCTCTCAAGATAGCATAAGTATTACAGTGGGTGAACAAATTACTGTCGAGCAATTGATAGAAAAGTGCATAGTTATGAGATTATCTAGGCATGATCATGTATATAGGCATCACGTCCGCAACAAGTAGACCGACTCCTACCTGCATCTACTACTATTACTCCACACATCGACCACTATCCAGCATGCATCTAGAGTATTAAGTTCATAAGAACAGAGTAACGCATTAGGCAAGATGACAGGATGTAGAGGGATAAACTCAAGCAATATGATATAAACCCCATCTTTTTATCCTTGATGGAAACAATACAATACGTGCCTTGCTACCCCTGCTGTCACTGGGAAAGGACACCGCAATATTGAACCCAAAGCTAAGCACTTCTCCCATTGCAGGAAAGATCAATCTAGTAGGCCAAACCAAACTGATAATTCGAAGAGACTTGCAAAGATAACCAATCATACATAAAAGAATTCATAGGAGATTCAAATATTTCTCACAGATAAACTTGATCATAAACCCATAATTCATCGGATCTCGACGAACACACCGCAAAAAGAGTTACATCGAATAGATCTCCAAGAAGATCGAGGAGAATTTGTATTGAGATTCAAAGAGAGAGAAGAAGCCATCTAGCTAATAACTATGGACCCGAAGGTCTGTGGTAAACTACTCACAACTCATAGGAGAGGCCTTGGAGATGATGTAGAGGCCCTCCGTGATCGATTCCCCCTCCGGCGGAGCGCCAAAAAAGGCTCCAAGATGGGATCTCACGGGTACAAAAGGTTGCGGCGGTGGAAATAGGGTTTCGTGGTGCTCCTGGATGTTTTCGGGGTACGTAGATATATATAGGAGTAAGAAGTAGGTCGGTGGAGCCACGAGGGGCCCACGAGGGTGGGGGCACGCCCACCCCCCTAGGGCGCGCCCTCCTGCCTCATGGCCGCCTTGGCTGCTTCTTGACGTCCACTCCAAGTCTCCTTGATTGCGTTTGTTCCAAAAAGATCGTTCCCAAAGGTTTCATTCCGTTTGGACTCCGTTTGATATTCCTTTTCTTCGAAACACTGAAATAGGCAAAAAAGAAATAGCAATTTGGGTTGGGCCTCCGGTTAGTAGGTTAGTCCCAAAAATGATATAAAACTGTATAGTAAAGCCCATAAACATCCAAAACGGGTAATATAATAGCATGGAACAATCAAAAATTATAGATACATTGGAGACGTATCAAGCATCCCCAAGCTTAATTCTTGCTCGTCCTCGAGTAGGTAAATGATAAAAACAGAATCTTTGATGTGGAATTCTACCTAGCATATTTCTCAATGTAATTTTCTTTATTGTGGCATGAATGTTCAGATCCAAATGATTCAAGATAAAAGTTCATATTGACATGAAAACAATAATACTTCAAGCATACTAACAAAGCAATCATGTCTTCTCAAAATAACATGGCTAAAGAAAGCTATCCCTACAAAATCATATAGTCTGGTTATGCTATATCTTAATCACACAAAGTATTTAATCATGCACAACCCCGATGACAAGCCAAGCAATTGTTTCATACTTTTATATTCTCAAACTTTTTCAACTTTCACGCAATACATGAGCGTGAGCCATGGACATAACACTATATGTGGAATAAAATGGTGGTCGTGGAGAAGACAAAAAGGAGAAGATAGTTTCACATCAACTAGGCGTATCAACGGGCTATGGAGATGCCCATTAATAGATATCAATGTGAGTGAGTAGGGATTGCCATGCAACAGATGCACTAGAGCTATAAGTGTATGAAAGCTCAACAAAAGAAACTAAGTGGGCGTGCATCCAACTTGCTTGCTCACGAAGACCTAGGGCAATTTGAGGAAGCCCATCATTGGAATATACAAGCCAAGTTCTATAATGAAAAATTCCCACTAGTATATGAAAGTGACAACATAGGAGACTCTCTATCATGAAGATCATGGTGCCACTTTGAAGCACAAGTGTGGTAAAAGGATAGTAGCATTGTCCCTTCTCTCTTTTTCTCTCATTTTTATGGCCTTTCTCTTTTTTTTCTTATGGCCTTTCTCTTTTTTTTTGTCCGGAGTCTCATCCCGACTTGTGAGGGAATCATAGTCTCCATCATCCTTTTCTCACTTGGGACAATGCTCTAATAATGAAGATCATCACAATTTTATTTACTTACAACTCAAGAATTACAACTCAATACTTAGAACAAAATATGACCATATGTGGATGCCTCCGGCGGTGTATCGGGATTTGCAATGAATCAAGAGCGACATGTATGAAAGAATTATCAAGGTGGCTTTGCCACAAATACGATGTCAACTACATGATCATGCAAAAAAGCAATATGACAATGATGGAGCGTGTCATAATAAACGGAACGGTGGAAAGTTGCATGAGAATATATCTCGGAATGGCTATGGAAATGCCACAATAGGTAGGTATGTTGGCTGTTTTGAGGAAGGTATATGGTGGGTGTATGGTACCGGCGGAAGTTGCGCGGCACAAGAGAGACTAGCAATGGTGGAAGGGTGAGAGTGCGTATAATCCACGGACTCAACATTAGTCATAAAGAACTCATATACTTATTGCAAAAATCTACAAGTTATTGAAACGAAGTACTATGCGCATGCTCCTAGGGGGATAAATTGGTAGGAAAAGACCATCGCTTGTCCCCGACCGCCACTCATAAGGAAGACAATCAATAAATAAATTATGCTCCAACTTCATCACATAACGGTTCACCATACGTGCATGCTACGGGAATCACAAACTTAAACACAAGTATTCCTTAAATTCACAACTACTCAACTAGCATGACTCTAATATCTCCATCCTCATATCTCAAAACAAATAGCAAGAATCAAATTGACCATAGCATCCAATTCACTTCTATGATAGTTTTTAGTATACCAACTTGGATGCTCATCATATTAGGACCAATTTTATAACCATAGAAAATACCATGATGTTCTAAAAGACTCTCAAAATAATATAAGTGAAGCATGAGAGATCAATAATTTCTACAAAATAAAGCCACGACCGTGCTCTAAAAAGATATAAGTGAAGCACTAGAGCAAAACTATCTAGCTCAAAAGATATAAGTGAAGCACATAGAGTATTATAATAAATTCTAAATCATGTGTGTCTCTCCAAAAAGGTGTGTACAGCAAGGATGATTGTGGTAAACTACGAAGCAAAGACTCATATCATACAAGACGCTCAAAGCAAAACACATATCATGTGGTGAATAAAAATATAGCTCCAAGTAAAGTTACCGATAAAGGAAGACGAAAGAGGGGATGCCTTCCGGGGCATCCCCAAGCTTAGGCTTTTGGTTGTCCTTGAATTATCTTGGGGTGCCATGGGCATCCCCAAACTTAGGCTCTTGCCACTCCTTATTCCATAGTCCATCAAATCTTTACCCAAAACTTGAAAACTTCACAACACAAAACTCAACAGGAAATCTCATAAACTCCATTAGTGCAAGAAAGAAAAACCACCACTTAAGATACTATAATGAAATCATTATTTATTTATATTGGTGTTAAACCTACTGTATTACAACTTCTCTATGGTTCATACCCCCCGATACTAGACATAGATTCATCAAAATAAGCAAACAACACACGAAAAATAGAATCTGTCAAAAACAGAACAGTCTGTAGCAATCTGTAACTTTCGAATACTTATGAAAGTATAAAATTCCTACTAAAATAGGAAGTCCTGGGAAATTTGTCTATTGATCTACTGAAAAAAGAATCAACTAAAAATCACGTTTCTGTGATTTATTAAAATTATTCTCATGCACGCAAAAGTTTCTATTTTTCAGCAAGATCAAATTAACTATCACCCAAGATGATCCTATAGGTTCTACTTGGCACAAACACTAATTAAAACATAAAACCACATCTAAAAAGATGCTAGATGATTTATTTATTACTAAACAGGAACAAAAATCAAATTGGGTTTCCTCCCAACAAGGCGCTATCGTTTAACGCCCCTAGCTAGGCATAAAAGCGAGAATAGATCTACGTATTGCCATTTTTGGCATTCAAATCATAAGTGGCTCTCATAATAGATTCATAAGGTAATTTGATTTTCTTTCTAGGAAAGTGTTCCATGCCTTTCCTTAATGGAAATTGGAATCTAATATTTCCTTCCTTCATATCAATAATTGCACCAATCGTTCTAAGGAAAGGTCTACCAAGAATAATAGGACAAGAAAAATTGCAATCTATATCAAGAACGATAAAATCTATGGGCACATAATTCCTATTTGCAACAATAAGAACATCATTAATACTTCCCATAGGTTTCTTAATTGTGGAATCCGCAAGGTGCAAGTTTAAAGAGGAATCATCAAATTCATGGAAACCTAGCACATCACATAAAGTTTTTGGAATTGTGGAAAAACTAGCACCCAAATCACACAAAGCATAGCATTCATGATCTTTAATTTTAATTTTAGTAGTAAGTTCCCACTCATCATAAAGTTTTCTAGGGATAAAACTTCCAATTCAAGTTTTTCTTCATAAGATTGCATCAAAGCATCAACGATATGTTTGGTAAAAGCTGTATTTTGACTATAAGCATGAGGAGAATTCAACACGGATTGCAACAAGGAAATACAATCTATTAAAGAACAATTATCATAATTAAATTCCCTGAAATCCAAAATAGTGGGTTCATTGCTATGTAAAGTTTTGACCTCTCCAATCCCACTTTTACCAAATTTAGCATCAAGATCTAGAAACTCCGAATCATTGGGACGCCTTCTAACTAAAGTTGACTCATCTCCAGTCCCATCATTATCAAGATTCATATTTCAAAATAAAGATTTAATAGGGTACACATCAATCACTTTTAGATCTTCATCATTATTATCATGGAAACTAGAAGAACACACTTTTAGAAAGCAATCTTTCTTAGCACACATCCTAGCAGTTCTTTCTTTGCACTCATCAATGGAAATTCTCATGGCTTTGAGAGACTCATTGATATCATGCTTAGGTGGGATAGATCTAAGTTTCAAAACATCAACATCAAGAGAAATTCTATCCACGTTCCTAGCCAATTCATCAACTTTAAGCAATTTTTCTTCAAGCAAAGCATTGAAATTCTTTTGAGAGATCATAAATTCTTTAACACTATTATCAAAATCAGAGGGCATCTTATTAAAATTTCCATAAGAGTTGTTGTAGGAATTACCATAATCATTAGAGGAATAACTAGGAAAAGGCCTAGGATTAAAGTTTCCTCTATACGCGTTGTTACCAAAATTATTCCTACCAACATAATTCACATCCATAGATTCATTATTATTCTCAATCAAAGTAGACAAAGACATATCATTAGGATCAATAGGAGCACTCTTATTAGCAAACAATTTCATAAGTTCATCCATCTTTCCACTCAAAACATTAATCTCTTCTATCGCATGAACTTTTTTACTAGTAGTTCTTTCAGTGTGCCATTGAGAATAATTAACCATAATATTATCTAGGAGTTTCGGTAGGCCAAACTAAACTGATAACTGGAAGATACTTGCAAAGATATCAAATCATGCATATAAGAATTCAGAGAAGAACCAAATAATATTCAGATAATCTGACCATAAATCCACAATTCATCGGATCTCGACAAACACACCACAAAAGAATATTACATCGAATAGATCTCCAAAAACATCAAGGAGAACATGGTATTGAGAATCAAAGAGAGAGAGAAGAAGCCATCTAGCTACTAGCTATGGACCCGCAGGTCTGTGGTAAACTACTGACGCGTCATCGGAGAGGTAATGGTGTTGATGTAGAAGCCCTCAGTGATCGAATCCCCCTCCGGCAGGACGCCGGAAAAGGTCCCTAGATGGGATCTCACGGGTACAGAAGGTTGCGGTGGTGGAAGAGTGGTTTCTTGGCTTGCCTGGATGTTTTCAGGGTATAAGAGTATATATATGCGTAGGAGCTAGGTCAGGGGACCCTCGAGGGGCCCACAAGGTAGGGGGCGCGCCCTAGCCCCCTTGGTGCGCCCTCCTACCTCGTGGCCGCCTCGCTGCATCTCTGACTTCATCTCCAAGTCTTATGGTTTCCTTCTGGTCCAAGAAAGATCATCATGAAAGTTTCATTCCGTTTGGACTCCGTTTGGTATTCCTTTTCTGCGAAACTCTAAAATAGGCAAGAAAACAGAAACTGGCACAGGGCTCTCGGTTAATAGGTTAGTCCCAAAAAATATATAAAATAGCATATAAATTCCTATTAAACATCCAAAACAGATAATATAATAGCATGGAACAATAAAAAATTATAGATACATTAGAGACGTATCAGCCCCTCCGGTGTCTATATAAACCGGAGGGCTTAGACCGGAGACAGGATCATAACATTCATTGGCTAAGCAATCTAGGGTTTAGCCATCACGATATCGAGGTAGATCAACTCTTGTAACCCCTATACTCATCGAATACCATCAAGCAGGACGTAGGGTTTTACCTCCTTTAAGAGGGCCCAAACCTGGGTAAACATTGTGTCCCTTTATCCATTGTTACCATCGATCGTCAGACAGACAGCTTGGGCCCCCTTACCCGAGATCTGCCGGTTTTGACACCGACAACTGCTTCGTCCTCCCATGCTCGTCGCGGCCCGGCGAACACGCAGGCTGCATTGCTCATGGCATGCGAGCTTCTGTGCTACCGCCCGGTTAATGACCTCTACAAGGACTGGCTAGACCGCATCGTCGAGCTCGTCAGCACCACCGAAGAGTCCCCTGCACCATCTCGCTTGCTGCCTCCTCTGCCGCCTGCTGCAGGCGACATGACCCATGGTGCACCTCCTGCACCTCCCAGACAATATGTCATCATCGATCCAAGGCATGAGGTTCCTCGGCGCGACCCGCCGCGTAGGGTGCTAGCGCATGACGAAGCAAGCTGCCAGGTGGTGCAGACGCCACAAGGAGAGGCGCGTGTGCTCCCAGCACCGCCGCATCAAGACCGCGTGCTGCCCGAGACGGTGGCGCACGAGTGCCAAGACCTGGCTCCGCCTCCACGGCGGGTCCTCGTGAGCGCGGCCAGCTGACGAGCGTTTACTCCGGAGCTGCGCCGCGTCGTCTGGCCGGGGAAGTTCAAGCCAGACCTACCTCCTCGCTATGACGGCACCCCCGACCCTATCGAGTTCTTGAAGCTCTATGAGTTGAGCATCGAGGCGGCCAGCGGCGACAAGAAAGTCATGCCGAACTGGTTTCCCATGGCCCTCAAGGACGGTGCACGCTCGTGGCTCCTGAACCTCCCTACGGGATCAATCTCCTCTTGGGATGAGATGCGAGAGTGCTTCATCACCAACTTCTAGGGCACTTGTAACCGCCCACCGGCCGCGGGTGACCTACGCCACATCAAGCAGTAGCCAGGAGAGACCATGCACAAATACATCCAGCGCTTCAGAAGCGTTCGCCTCAAGATTCCCAAGGTGTCGGACGAGGCCATCATCTCGGTGTTCACTGATGGCATCTGGGATGTCAAGATGAAGGAAGAGCTTGCCATACATGAGAAACTGTGTACAGCTTTGGAGATGTTCAACATGGAAACCAGGTGCGCAAGGGCCGAGGAAGGTCGCCTCTCCCTCCTTGAGCTTCCGGAGGTCGATCCAGAAGACAAGAAGGCGAAGGCCAAGGACGTGAAGCGCAAGGGCCCGGCGGTGCTCGTGGCCGAACCTGAGATGAAGTGCGGCTGCGACCACCCTAAGTCATCCAAGAGCAGCCACCCGTTCTACGTCTTCCACAATGTACATAGCCACAACACCAATGACTGCCAAGAGCTCAGGGCCATCTGCAACGGGCGTCTAGGTCGTCTCCCCGAGCGTAACGACCACGGCTACGGCCGTGGAGGAGGCCAATGCGGAGGATGCTGGGACAACCGCGACCCCCGCTAGGACTGGTGCGACCAGCCTTGTGAGGACCGCTGACAGGGCCTGCCTCGTGAGGGCCCCTGGAGGGATCAGCCACGTGAGGACCATCCTCAAGGCAACGCTGGCCTTCCCCCGCTGCCACCACCACCAAGAAGGAATGACGACCACCACCAAGATGATGGGGCTGGGGGCTTCCAAGAGCCTCGTGCTATCGCTTGCATCCTAGGCGGCACTCAGGCCCCAGCCTTCCATCACATCTTCAAGCAGTTCGCCCGCGAGGTGAACGCAGCCCTCCCCGAGCTCGAGGAGACGCATCCGCTCAGGTGGTCCAAGTACGCCATCACCTTTGACTCAGCTGATCAGCTCAAGTGCGTGGCCACTGCTCGCACCCTTCCGATGCTCTACTCGCCTACCATCAGCAATGTCCTGGTCACCAAGACACTCATCGATGGCGGAACGGGGCTCAATGTTCTCTCCGTCGAGACGTTCGACATGCTCCAGGTGCTGTACGACCACCTTCAGCCTACCTAAGCCTTTCTTAGGAGTGACTGACGGCTCCACCACTCCGATAGGGCAGATCTGCCTCCCTGTCACCTTCGGCAAGCGCGACAACTACCGCACCAAGCTCATCGACTTTGACGTCGCCGATGTCTACTACACAACCTTCTTCTTGTAGATGTTGTTGGGCCTGCAAGTGCACAGGTTTGTAGGACAGTAGCAAATTTCCCTGAAGTGGATGACCTAAGGTTTATCAATCCGTGGGAGGTGTAGGATGAAGATAGTCTCTCTCAAACAACCCTGCAACCAAATAACAAAGAGTCTCTTGTGTCCCCAACACACCCAATACAATGGTAAATTGTATAGGTGCACTAGTTCGGCGAAGAGATGGTGATACAAGTGCAATATGGATGGTAGATATAGGTTTTTGTAATCTGAAAAATATGAAAACCGCAAGGTAACTAATGATAAAAGTGAGCGTAAACGGTATTGCAATGCTAGGAAACAAGGCCTAAGGTTCATACTTTCACTAGTGCAAGTTCTCTCAACAATAATAACATAGATAGATCATATAACAATCCCTCAACATGCAACAAAGAGTCACTCCAAAGCCACTAATACAGAGAACAAACGAAGAGATTATGGTAGGGTACGAAACCACCTCAAAGTTATCCTTTCTGTTCTATCTATTCAAGAGTCTGTAGTAAAATAACATGAAGCTATTCTTTCCGTTCAATCTATCATAGAGTTCATACTAGAATAACACCTTAAGACACAAATCAACCAAAACCCTAATGTCACCTAGATACTCCATTGTCACCTCAAGTATCCGTGGCCATGATTATACGATATGCATCACACGATCTCAGATTCATCTATTCAACCAACACAAAGTACTTCAAAGAGTGCCCCAAAGTTTCTATCGGAGATTCAGACGAAAATGTGTGCCAAGCTTATGCATAGGTTCATGGGCGGAACCCGCAAGTTGATCACCAAAACATACATCAAGTGGATCACGTGATATCCAATTGTCACCACAGATAAGCACGGCAAGACATACATCAAGTGTTCTCAAATCCTTAAAGACTCAATCCGATAAGATAACTTCAAGAGGAAAACTCAATTCATCACAAGAGAGTAGAGGGAGAGAAACATCATAAGATCCAACTATAATAGCAAAGCTCGTGATACATCAAGATCGTGCCATAGGGAGAACACGAGAGAGAGAGAGAGAGAGAGAGAGAGATCAAACACATAGCTACTGGTACATACCCTCAGCCCCGAGGGTGAACTACTCCCTCCTCGTCATGGATAGCACCGGGATGATGAAGATGGCCACCGGTGTGGGATCCCCCCTCTGGCAGGGTGCCAGAACGGGCTCCCGAGAGGTTTTTGGTGGCTACAGAGGCTTGCGGCGGCGGAACTCCCGATCTATCTTCGTATTCGATGGTTTTAGGGTATATGGGAATATATAGGCGAAAGAAGTCAGTCGGGGGAGTCTCGAGGGGCCCACGAGACAGGGTGGCGTGCCCAGGGGGTGGGCGCGCCCTCCTATCTCCTGGCCTCCTCGAAGCTTCCCAGGCTTGTACTCCAAGTCTCCCGGATCATGTTTGTTCCAAAAATCACGCTCCCGAAGGTTTCATTCCGTTTGGACTCTGTTTGATATTCCTTTTCTTCGAAACACTGAAATAGGCAATAAAACAACAATATGGGCTGGGCCTCCAGTTAATAGGTTAGTCCCAAAAGTAATATAAAAGTGTATAATAAAGCCCGTAATCATTCAAAACAGATAATAAAATAGCATGAATGCTTCATAAATTATAGATATGTTGGAGACGCATCAGCATCCCCAAGCTTAATTCCTGCTCGTCCTCGAGTAGGTAAATGATAAAAGAAAGAATTTATGAAGTGTGAATGCTAGAAGGTGCACAAGTTTGATCAATGATAATTTCAATCACCTTTTCTAGCATGATTATATGTCATAACAGTAGTTCATCTCATAAAACTTCTCAAGATCAAGTAACAAAGCTATTCACATGTTAAAGCATAGACCATAAACTTTCTTGAAAACTAGCAAACTTCATTCTTAGTCATCGAACAATTACAATTCATCTTATTTTCAGGAAGGGTCTATGTCAGAGCTTTGATTTAGCAAACTCCACATACTCAACTATCATATAGTCTTCTACAATTGCTAACACCATGCAATACTTATGGTTATGGAGTTTTAATCGGACATTAAGAAAGGTAGGGGCTTATAGTGTTGCCTCCCAATGTATTCACCTTTGGGTGATGTCAACAATAATAGTTCATGCTAACTTACATCCAATTGGATATATATATATCAGGATCTTTCCAACACAAGGTGCTTGCCAAAGGATAAAATGAAAAAGGGAAAGGTGAAGATCATCTTGACTCTTGCATAAAGTAAAAGACATAAAGTAAAAGATATGCCCTTCGCAGAGGGAAGCAGAGGTTGTCATGCGTTTTTATGGTTGGATGCACAAAATCTTAATGCAAAAGAACGTCACTTTATATTACCACTTGTATATGGACCATTATTATGCAGTCCGTCGCTTTTATTGCTTCCGTAACAAGATCGTATAAAGCTTATTTTCTTCACACTAATAGATCATACATATTTCGAGAGCAATTTTTATTGCTTGCACCAATGACAACTTACTTGAAGGATCTTACTCAATCCATAGGTAGGTATGGTGGACTCTCATCACTACAAAAAAAAGACACATCCGTGACATTTTGGGCCGGACGAATTTTTTTTTCTGTCATACATATGAAACTTCTATGACGATAATTGTGAAAAAACCCGGTATCATCATAGATGTGGTGGGCTCCTACTTCTATGACAAAAAACATGACAGAAAATGGGCTTTTTGTCCAGGGCGGGCCGGAGACGCAGCTGCATGACATTCTTTGGGCCGTCCATGTGACGCCCGGATAATTAAGCTACAGTGATCCCACGCTAATGGTGCCATGTCACCACGATTACTGCTGCTAAGCTATCGTTAGGACAAAACCGGTCCAAAACTCAAAATTCAAATTAATGATAACAATAAAAGTTTTCAAAAATTAAAACAAAAATGTTTGGATTGTACTAAATATTACAAAGGTAATTATGGTGCAACAGAACCATTTTTATAAAATGCCTCAGTAATTTAAAATGATTTAAAACAGAAGAGTAAAATAAATAAAAGGTATAAAAAAATAAAACAAAAGAAAAG
This sequence comes from Triticum dicoccoides, assembly GCF_002162155.2. Classification (NCBI taxonomy): domain Eukaryota; kingdom Viridiplantae; phylum Streptophyta; class Magnoliopsida; order Poales; family Poaceae; genus Triticum; species Triticum dicoccoides. The sequence continues at coordinate 98,828,513 of NC_041383.1, forward strand.
GGACCCCCCCAATGGGCCAACCGGCCCAGCTGACAGCCAGGCCAACCCACTGGCCCAGCCGGCCGACCCACCCCACTGGCCCAGCCGGCCGACCCACCCCACTGGCCCAGCCGGCCGACCCACCCCACTCCCTTATCCCCTCACACCCGCTAACCCTAACCCCCCCGTCGCCCCACTTTCCCCCCCTCTCGATCCAATCTTGATCGAGGAGACCCCCACTCCCTCGTCCCTCTCGCCCCCCCGATCTGGATCGGGGCTCACCCCCGACCACACCTCGCCTCCGCCGCCTCGCCATGGCCGCCGTCGACCTCGCTCGCCCGCGCACTCACCCTGCCGCCTGGGATCTCGCTGGGAGGACCGTCGTCGACCCCTGCTTCGTCTACGCCGCTGGATCGAGGCCGGGGGGCCACCACGTCGACGTACGCATCATCGCCCCCGTCGGCCTCCGCCTCGGCCGCCTCGCCCTCGTCCGCGTTGCCACCACCGGACCGTCCCCGTCCTCCTCCTCAACGGCCGACCCCGAGCCTCGCCGCCTCCGCTTCCCTTCAACGCAAGTGAGGCCCCGACCTCTGCCTCCCTCTCTTTTCCTCTATCGCCGAGCCCGACCACCGCGCCCCACAGCTGAGCCCGGCCACCCTCGCCTCACCCTGGCGCCCTCCTGTGCGTGCCCGCGATGCCACACGCGCTCACACGCGACCCCGTCCGTCGTGGCCTCGCCCCGCTGATGCTTCTGCTGCCGCTGCCGTGACATCGCCTTCCCGCTCGCCGGCCACGCCCCTGCGCGTGCGTCCGCACGCCCGACCTCGCGTGCACCCGCCCTTGTCCCGTCAATGCCCGTGGCCGCGGCCCCGGCTAGCCGCGCCTGGGTCCAACGCCCGGCGTTTTCCCCGGTGCCCATGCCCGGACCTGTTAGCCCGTTAGGCCCTGGGCCTATGACAGATGGGGCCCACACCCCAGTAGTTAAAAAGAGGAGAAAATGAAATAAAAATTAGTTAAAAATAATAATTAATTAATTAATTAATTAATTAACGAGTTGATTAACTTAATTAATCCTGACAATTAACTTGCTAATTATCTGTTAATTAACTAATTAAACCTAATTAACCTACTAAGATAACCTAACTACTGTTAATTAGTCTTAGTCAATGACGAACGGGACTAGGGCTGGAAAAAAAAGCTCGAAGCTCGTGAGCTAAATAAGTAGCTCGTGACTCGGCTCGAATCGACTCGAACTCGAAGAATAACGAGCCGAGACAAGCTTTAGTTTAAGATCGTTTATAGACCAAGTTAAACGAGCCAATCTCACGAGTACTCGTGTAACTCGTTAGGCTCGATACAATAGATCAGCCACTCCCAATACAAAGAAAGATTAGCCATTAAACAGCCTACATCCCAGGCGCACAAGCCATGGCCCAGCCGTTGAAGGCCTAGCCTACTAGGAGACTCATGCGTTACAAGGAAATTATAATTGTTGAGTGATATATATGTTTAATATATACATAATAATTTTTATCATATTTGAGGGATTTATGTTTATATCTTTAACGAGCTTAACAAGCTAAATGAGCCAGCTCGCGAGTTATACGAGTCGAGCCAATCTTGGGTTTGAGCTCGTTATAGTAACGAGTCAAGTCGAGCTAGCTCGTTAACGAAACGAGCTCTAGCGAGTCGAGCCGAGCTGGCTTGACTCGGCTCGAATTCCATCCCTAAACGGGACCCACACGTCAGTTGACCAGTCAACATCCCTGTTGACTGCTGACGTCATGCTGACGTCATGATGACGTCAGCAGACACTGTTCTGGATAATGTTGAATTAAAATATTTAAATTAATCCTAAAAATGATTTAAAAACATAAAAAATTAATATAAAATAACCGTAGCCCAGATGGAAAAACTTTCTACATGAAAGTTGCTCAGAACGACGAGACGAATCCGGATACGCAGCCCGTTCGTCCGCCACGCGTCCCTAGCATAGTGAACCTGCAACATTTCACCTCCGGTTCATCTATCCGAAAACACGGAACACCGGGGATACTTTCCCGGATGTTTTCCCCCTTCACCGGTATCACCTCAGACCGCGTTAGAACACGTCTAGCTCTGCTTGTTGTCCTGATATGCATCTGTTTGCATGGTATTCATTGTTTCTTCCCCCTCTTCTCTCTGGTAGACTACGAGACCGACGCTGCTGCTGCCCAGTACGACTACAGAGTTGACGACCCCTCTCTCTTGCCAGAGCAACCAGGCAAGCCCCCCCTTGATCACCAGATATCGCCTGTTCTTCTCTATACTGCTTGCATGAAGATTAGTGTAGCATGTTACTGTTCGGTTACTCCTATTCTGTTGCATAGCCTGACATTGTTGCTACATCTGTTGATACCTTACCTGCAATCCTAAATACTTAGTATAGGATGCTAGTTTATCATCATTGGCCCTACATTCTTGTCAGTCTGCCTTGCTATACTATTGGGCCGTGATCACTCGGGAGGTGATCACGGGTATATACTATATATACATACATACTATATAGATCGAGACTAAAGTCGGGTCAGCTCGATGAGTACCCGCAAGTGATTCTGATGAGGGGGCTGAAAGGACAGGTGGCTCCATCCCGGTAGAGGTGGGCCTGGGTTCCCGACGGCCCCCGACTGTTACTTTGTGGCGGAGCGACAGGGCAGGTTGAGACCGCCTAGGAGAGAGGTGGGCCTGGCCCTGGTCGGCATTCGCGGATACTTAACACACTTAACGAGATCTTGGTATTTGATCTGAGTCTGGCCATTTGGTCTATACGCACTAACCATCTACGCGGGAGTAGTTATGGGTATCCCGGCGTTGTGGTATCAGCCGAAGCCTTCTTGACGTCAGCGACGGAGCAGCGTGCGCCAGATTGGACTAGAACGCCTACTCTTGTATAAGAGAGGCTAGGTATGCTTCCGGCCGCCCTCGCAACGTGCATGTGTGCAATGGGCGATGGGCCCAGACCCCTACGCGCATAGGATTTAGACCGGCGTGCTGACCTCTCTGTTGTGCCTAGGTGGGGCTGTGACGTGTTGATCTTCTGAGGCCGGGCATGACCCAGGAAAGTGTGTCCGGCCAAATGGGATCGAGCGCGTTGGGTTATGTGGTGCACCCCTGCAGGGAAGTTAATCTATTCGAATAGCCGTGATCTTCGGTAACAGGACGACTTGGAGTTGTACCTTGACCTTATGACAACTAGAACCAGATACTTAATAAAACACAACCTTCCAAGTTCCACAGACAACCCGGTGATTGCTTTTCCACAGGGCGATGAGGGGAGGATCGCCGGGTAGGATTATGCTATGCGATGCTACTCGAGATGCTACTTGGAGATGCTACTTGGAGGACTTCAGTCTACTCTCTTCTACATGCTGCAAGACGGGGGCTCCCAGAAGCGTAGTCTTCGACAGGATTAGCTATCCCCCTCTTATTCTGGCATTCTGTAGTTCAGTCCACCGATATGGCCCTTTGCACATATACCCATGCATATGTAGTGTAGCTCCTTGCTTGTGAGTACTTTGGATGAGTACTCACGGTTGCTTTCTCCCCCCCTTTTCCCCCTTTCCTTTCTTTCTGGTTGTCGCAACCAGATGCTGGAGTCCAGGAGCCAGATGCTACCGTCGACGATGACTCCTACTACCGGAGGTGCCTACTACTACATGCAGCCCGCTGACGACGACCAGGAGTAGTTAGGAGGATCCCAGGCAGGAGGCCTACGCCTCTTTCGATCTGTATCCCAGTTTGTGCTAGCCTTCTTAAGGCAAACTTGTTTAACTTATGTCTGTACTCAGATATTGTTGCTTCTGCTGACTCGTCTATGATCGAGCACTTGTATTCGAGCCCTCGAGGCCCCTGGCTTGTATTATGATGCTTGTATGACTTATTTTATTTTTATAGTTGTGTTGTGATATTTTCCCGTGAGTCCCTGATCTTGATCGTACATGTTTGCGTGTATGATTAGTGTACGATTGAATCGGGGGCGTCACAAGTTGGTATCAGAGCCGACTTCCTGTAGGAATCCCCCTTCCATACTCCTTGGCCGAAGTCGAGTCTAGACTTTACAAAACCTTTACTAACTTGGCTGTGTGGCCCATGGGCCCATGTCGCCATTGGGTGGTATTAGGATCTTTTACTCCTCGATCTTACTCTGGGACTCTGATCTCTCTTCTATTCGGGTTAAATGATTTTTGCTAAATCTAACATTAGGATCTCGTTATCACTTTCACCCGGAGAGCCCCTTATTAATGATGATCATCTGCGGCACGTGAAGACCCTGAAGATACTCTTTGCTGTTAACCCGAGAACTTATGTTCATCGCATTTGCAATTCCCCTTCCACCGTCAACCCTAATAGATAACTACTTGTAGTTGTTATTCTTACATTCATCCCCAGTTGGTCTTGTTATTACCAGATACCTCGAAACACTCGTCGTTGTTTCGATAATCCTTTGAGCTTATCGCCTTGCTGTTCTTTGTCACCTGAATACCCCTATGGATAATTCTCGCACTTATCGAGTATCCGCTCATCCCCCAGTTGTTCATGTGTTTCACAATGATCTTCGAAATACTATTCGATGCTCCAAAAATCCTTAGTAGCTTATTGCTCTGTCATACTTGTCTACTTGCATGATGGATGCTTTCCGTATGTCTGGCAATATTCGTTAGTATCCTTAGGCATCGTCATTTTGATCCTTTTGATTCAACATGAGTGCGAATGCACGCAATCATCAGTTGATCCTTTTAAATTATCTTTCCGGCTCAGACGCCATTTTTAACATGAGCTGGTTCTCAACCAATCCAAATGCCATCGATAGTACCCCTAAGGCTATTCAACTTATCCACCCCTAATCAGAACATTGCTTCTGTTCCCTTAATTTGGAGATCATAATTCCTTTGCATTTGAGCTCTGGATTATTCAGTTGTTTCTATAATCCAATGCCCTTGCATTGTTACTTCCTCTGATTGTGTGCTGATGCTCACATCAGCTCTGTTATGGACCGACAGATCCTTTAATGGATTTTATCCGACATTGTCCTTCATATTCAATAACCTTGTGAGACTTCCCTTGGATATATAATGCCTTTGGTAAATTGTATCATCTGCTTTTGAACAATGCTCTACTTTCGAGCTTGTATTATTTACTCCGAAGTTTGTGGTATATGTTCCTAAGATGCCCTGATGGGTTGAACCTATGCCTTCCCTAATCTATGTGAACCCGAAAGATTTCACGGGTCAAACTTATCTGGTATTGCACCAGGTAAAACTTTCAACAACTAATGTCATTTTCGAAATACGAGAGGTGAATGAAGGTTATGCATTAAAGGAGTGGGAGTCGACCTTGAACTTTGTGTTCATGCCCATGGACACGATGTAGATCCTATCATGGAAGCTTCTTGTAACTATTTCCTTGATATAATATCCTTTGGTATCAGTGAATTGATCCTTTGCAACCGTGATTCCGACCATGATTGTTCTCCTTTGATTCCACTTCTCAGACAAGATGAAGTACTTGTCTTCTGCAGATCATTTCACGTGACCACCGTCTACTCTGCTCTACCATCGAGTATTACACTCTGGTATCTCGAGGATATTACCGAACTACATAACTTCTTATGAGTTCTTCATCAACTATTATTTCTCGATGATTCCAATTTCTTCGGGTTTTGAGTTGTTTGTCACTCGAAACACCGATAACTGAATCGAGTCTGTTCTACGGTTCAACAACTTTTAGTAGTCCTCTTTACTTACGGGTTTGCACCCGATCACGTCAATCCTAGCCTGTTCGGCTATATCATTATCATGCTTAACTTTAACTGTGCTACCTGGTCCGTAATCCCGAAGCACAACTTTCGATGAGAGCTAAGCTTACGTCGATCTTCCTCGTCATATCAGTTTGCCTTGGACAACAAGCTTGATATCAAGTTTGTGTCCTACCCATGGTTCCAATAACCTTCCGCTTCATCATTCCTTTGACTTGATGTCATCGCTGATTGATTACATCTTCATGAAATCTATCGACAAATGTGTCATGATCATCATCAACCTTATGAGCTCTTCCAGGATATCAATTGAGTTCATGATGAGAAATACCATCCTTGCCCCGATGATTTGTGTTATCTTTGACCACTTTATTGCCTTCTGTTCAACACAAACTTGTTTGTGTTTTGTGTTATACCTTGACTTCCTTGCTACCCAGCATTGTTCTTCTTTACCTTGGAGAATTACCGCCTTTTATGTCAAGAATGTCGTGGGAATTTCACCACCTCTTAAGAATTCTTGGTATAGTGATACTTCTCACCATCACCATTCTTTCCTGGTCCTAGCGTTGATCCCAACCAGGGTCCCAACAAGTGAACGGTGCTATTTGGATTCTGCCCTTCTAGCAACCCTATTGCTTTGAAGTTAATGGTCGGCCATTCATTCTTAGTCTATTGATTATTGAATCACCATTCCAACATTTGTCGTGCAACCCAACCCATATTTCGGGCGCACCTTTCAACCAATGTTTAATTATGTATGTTTTCCTCGAGCATACCTCACTATATCATTTGATCTGAAAAGGGTTATCTCCTTGTTCAGATAATTGTGGAAATCCATATTTTGAGATCTCAATGGAATGTCGCTGAGTCCATCAGCCACCTCCTCATTCTCTCCTTGACTTAATGATGAACTCTTGTTTCGGAACTCGCTTCCATAGTTTAGTTCCCAAGAATCTTACAATGTCATCTCGACAATTTGTGTTGCACCTTTTCTTCACAGACATCCTGAGTCTGAGTTATCCTGACACCAATCGAATCTGAATCTCGGTCAGATATGATGGTTGGGACAACTTTCCAAGAGTTATGATGTTGGACCTTTGATGACCCGGTAACGTGATGTCATGTCTAGCACCCCCCCTGGGTGGAGGACCTATCGTTATAATTTCTTTTGCAAGGATAACCATTCTTCCTGGAGGAAATTGTAAGACCTATTTTATAATTCCTGATGGATCCATTGAGTATCTAAAGTCCGACCTTTGTTTGAATACCATGACAGTGCTATCTCAAAAGTTTGTCTGTGGAACTTTGATTTTCAACAAGAACATTTGAAGCCCAATGCTAAATATTTCCTGCTAAAATTATCCAAACACCGCTGTATGGGTAATGTCATGAAATTTCTCTCCCCTACCTAAAGGGTTTTCTACATTATATCCTGCCATGGATATCATGCTCTGCTTGTCCTTGGGAAGGATATACCCTTGAAATATGTGTTTAAACACATTTTCCTTTCCATTGTTCTATTTAATCTGATAATCTTATTTTCCTTTCCATTGGTTGGATTAACCTTTCTTGAGGTCTATATAATCTAAGCAGTATTATTTTCCTGCTTATGTAAGCACCTCGTGGTACAAATCTGCCAGTAAGACCCTGTTACTATTATTGGTGACATTTCGGTAACCACCGATGGACGAGAACTTTGCCTATTGGTCCGCCTCGATGCAACGAGCAGGAAAATGGTTCTCTTCGTCCCTCGCCCTTGGTACCAACGTTGTTGCTGACATAACTGACATGGTACTCTCTGACATGCCTTGCTATCATGACCGTGCAAGATGTCACTGCTCCTATAAAAAAAACCCACATGGTGGGCCCATAACCCACAGTTCCACAGGATCGAAACCTGACTGTCCTATACACCCCCCTATTCCCAAAGTTATTCCTAGCGCGTGGCCTCATATGTAATTCACGGGCCACCGTCCTAGTGATCTATTCTGGTATCAGACGCAATACTTACTCTCGCTACTCTAAACCCCTTTCTCACTCTGGTTCAGGCTTCGAGCAACTATCTATCCGCTTGGAGCCTCTTATGGTACCTTCGTACCCTACTCTCGAGGTATTTCATATGTTCAACTTGAGAGATAATCTTATACTCATTCATGGGTTAACCCCAGATTGTTTCCCTCAGAAGCATTATGTCGTAGTGAGCTGCCCCTTATCCTTTCGTAAGTACGATGGAGTTCCCGAAGAAATGATGACAAGTTTATCATGATGCATTGGAATAAAGAATTGAAGACATCAACGAAAGGGATTAACTTCTTCGAGAAGATCCGTTAGAATATCGTAACCAGAACTTTCCCCCTTACTCCCCTCTTAAATCTCGGGACGAGATTTCTTGTAGTGGAGGAGAATTGTGACGCCCGGATAATTAAGCTATAGTGATCCCACGCTAATGGTGCCACGTCACCACGATTACTGCTGCTAAGCTATCGTTAGGACAAAACCGGTCCAAAACTCAAAATTCAAATTAATGATAACAATAAAAGTTTTCAAAAATTAAAACAAAAATGTTTGGATTGTACTAAATATTACAAAGGTAATTATGGTGCAACAAACCCATTTTTATAAAATGCCTAAGTAATTTAAAATGATTTAAAACAGAAGAGTAAAATAAATAAAAGGTATAAAAACAAAACAAAAGAAAAGGGACCCCACCAATGGGCCAACCGGCCCAGCTGACAGCCAGGCCAGCCCACTGGCCCAGCCGGCCGACCCACCCCACTCCCTTATCCCCTCACACCCGCTAACCCTAACCCCCCCGTCGCCCCACTTTCCCCCCCTCTCGATCCAATCTGGATCGAGGAGACCCCCACTCCCTCGTCCCTCTCGCCCCCCCGATCTGGATCGGGGCTCACCCCCGACCGCACCTCGCCTCCGCCGCCTCGCCATGGCCGCCGTCGACCTTGCCCGCCCGCGCACTCACCCTGCCGCCTGGGATCTCGCTGGGAGGACTGTCGTCGACCCCTGCTTCGTCTACGCCACTGGATCGAGGCTGGGGGGCCACCATGTCGACGTACGCATCATCGCCCCCGTCTGCCTCCGCCTCGGACGCCTCGCCCTCGTCCGTGTTGCCACCACCGGACCGTCCCCGTCCTCCTCCTCAACGGTCGACCCCGAGCCTCGCCGCCTCCGCTTCCCTTCAACGCAAGTGAGGCCCCAGCCTCTGCCTCCCTCTCTTTTCCTCTATCGCCGAGCCCGACCACCGCGCCCCACAGCTGCGCCCGGCCACCCTCGCCTCGCCCTGGCGCCCTCCCATGCGTGCCCGCGATGCCACACGCGCTCACACGCGACCCCGTCCGTCGTGGCCTCGCCCCGCTGATGCTTCTGCTGCCGCTGCCGTGCCAGCGCCTTCCCGCTCGCTGGCCGCGCCCCTGCGCGTGCGTTCGCACGCCTGACCTCGCGTGCACCCGCCCATGTCCCGTCGATGCCCGTGGCCGCGGCCCCGGCTAGCCGCGCCTAGGTCCGACGCTCGGCGTTTTCCCCAGTGCCCATGCCCGCACCCGTTAGCCCGTTAGGCCCTGGGCCTATGACAGATGGGGCCCACGCCCCAGTAGTTAAAAAGAGGAGAAAATGAAATAAAAATTAGTTAAAAATAATCAATTAATAATTAATTAATTAATCAACGAGTTGATTAACTTAATTAATCCTGACAATTAACTTGCTAATTATCTGTTAATTAACTAATTAAACCTAATTAACCTACTAAGATAACCTAACTACTATTAATTAGTCTTAGTCAATGACGAACGGGACTAGGGCTGGAAAAAAAAGCTCGAAGCTCGCGAGCTAAATAAGTAGCTCGTGACTCGGCTCGAATCGACTCGAACTCGAAGAATAACGAGCCGAGACAAGCTTTAGTTTAAGATCGTTTATAGACCAAGTTAAACGAGCCAATCTCACGAGTACTCGTGTAACTCGTTAGGCTCGATACAATAGATCAGCCACTCCCAATACAAAGAAAGATTAGCCATTCAACAGCCTACATCCCAGGTGCACAACCCATAGCCCAGCCGTTGAAGGCCTAGCCTACTAGGAGACTCATGCGTTACAAGGAAATTACAATTGTTGAGTGAAATATATGTTTAATATATACATAATAATTTTTATCATATTTGAGGGATTTATGTTTATATCTTTAACGAGCTTAACAAGCTAAACGAGCCAGCTCGCGAGTTATACGAGTCGAGCCAATCTTGGGTTTGAGCTCGTTATAGTAACGAGTCAAGTCGAGCTAGCTCGTTAACGAAACAAGCTCTAGCGAGTCGAGCCGAGCTGGCTCGACTCGGCTCGAATTCCAGCCCTAAATGGGACCCACACATCAGTTGACCAGTCAACATCCCTGTTGACTGCTGACGTCATGCTGACGTCATGATGACATCAGCAGACACTGTTCTGGATAATGTTGAATTAAAATATTTAAATTAATCCTAAAAATGATTTAAAAACATAAAAAATTAATATAAAATAACCGTAGCTCAGATGGAAAAACTTTCTACATGAAAGTTGCTCAGAAAGACGAGACGAATCTGGATACACAGCCCGTTCGTCCGCCACGCATCCCTAGCATAGTGAACCTGCAACATTTCACCTCCGGTTCATCTGTCCGAAAACACGGAACACCGGGGATACTTTCCCGGATGTTTTCCCCCTTCACCGGTATCACCTCAGACCGCGTTAGAACACGTCTAGCTCTGCTTGTTGTCCTGATATGCATCTGTTTGCATGGTATTCATTGTTTCTTCCCCCTCTTCTCTCTGGTAGACTACGAGACCGACGCTGCTGCTGCCCAGTACGACTACAGAGTTGACGACCCCTCTCTCTTGCCAGAGCAACCAGGCAAGCCCCCCCCTTGATCACCAGATATTGCCTATTCTTCTCTATACTGCTTGCATTAAGAGTAGTATAGCATGTTACTGTTCGGTTACTCCTATTCTGTTGCATAGCCTGACATTGTTGCTACATCTGTTGATACCTTACCTGCAATCCTAAATACTTAGTATAGGATGCTAGTTTATCATCATTGGCCCTACATTCTTGTCAGTCTGCCTTGCTATACTATTGGGCCATGATCACTCGGGAGGTGATCACGGGTATATATACTATATATACATACATACTATACAGATGGAGACTAAAGTCGGGCCAGCTCGATGAGTACCCGCAAGTGATTCTGATGAGGGGGCTGAAAGGACAGGTGGCTCCATCCCGGTAGAGGTGGGCCTGGGTTCCCGACGGCCCCCGACTGTTACTTTGTGGCGGAGCGACAGGGCAGGTTGAGACCGCCTAGGAGAGAGGTGGGCCTGGCCCTGGTCGGCGTTCGCGGATACTTAACACGCTTAACGAGATCTTGGTATTTGATCTGAGTCTGGCCATTTGGTCTATACACACTAACCATCTACGCGGGAGTAGTTATGGGTATCCCGACATCGTGGTATCAGCCGAAGCCTTCTTGACGTCAGCGACGGAGCGGCGCGCGCCGGATTGGACTGGCACGCCTACTCTTGTATAAGAGAGGCTAGGTCTGCTTCCGGCCGCCCTCGCAACGTGCATGTGTGCAATGGGCGATGGGCCCAGACCCCTGCGCGCATAGGATTTAGACCGGCGTGCTGACCTCTTTGTTGTGCCCAGGTGGGGCTGCGGCGTGTTGATCTTCCGAGGCCGGGCATGACCCAGGAAAGTGTGTCCGGCCAAATGGGATCGAGCGTGTTGGGTTATGTGGTGCACCCCTGCAGGGAAGTTAATCTATTCGAATAGCCGTGATCTTCGGTAATAGGACGACTTGGAGTTGTACCATGACCTTATGACAACTAGAACCGGATACTTAATAAAACACACCCTTCCAAGTTCCACAGACAACCCAGTGATCGCTTTTCCATAGGGCGATGAGGGGAGGATCGCCGGGTAGGATTATGCTATGCGATGCTACTGGAGATGCTACTTGGAGATGCTACTTGGAGGACTTCAGTCTACTCTCTTCTACATGCTGCAAGATGGGGGCTCCCAGAAGCGTAGTCTTCGACAGGATTAGCTATCCCCCTCTTATTCTGGCATTCTGCAGTTCAGTCCACCGATATGGCCCTTTACACATATACCCATGCATATGTAGTGGAGCTCCTTGCTTGCGAGTACTTTGGATGAGTACTCATGGTTGCTTTCTCCCCCCTTTTTCCCCCTTTCCTTTCTTTCTGGTTGTCGCAACCAGATGCTGGAGTCCAGGAGCCAGACGCTACCGTCGACGACGACTCCTACTACCGGAGGTGCCTACTACTACATGCAGCCCGCTGACGACGACCAGGAGTAGTTAGGAGGATCCCAGGCAGGAGGCCTACGCCTCTTTCGATCTGTATCCCAGTTTGTGCTAGCCTTCTTAAGGCAAACTTGTTTAACTTATGTCTGTACTCAGATATTGTTGCTTCCGCTGACTCGTCTATGATCGAGCACTTGTATTCGAGCCCTCGAGGCCCCTGGCTTGTATTATGATGCTTGTATGACTTATTTTATTTTTAGAGTTGTGTTGTGATATCTTCCCGTGAGTCCCTGATCTTGATCGTACACGTTTGCGTGTATGATTAGTGTACGATTGAATCGGGGGCGTCACAGTCCATGACGGAAAAAACCATGGTAGAAGCGAGGGGGAGGAAAATTTTGGGGAGTTCCCGGTTACGGTGGGAGGCCGGGGGCTGAGCGATGCGCGTTTCTCTCGTAAGGTACGCGCGTGTGTTCGAGGCATTGGCTCTTACTGAACCCGATTGAGGCGTTGGGCTCTAACTGAACCTGAGCGATTGCACTGCAGGCTACGCGTTACTTAACCTGAGCGATCGATCAATGGCTGTTAACTGAACCCGATCGAGCGATTCCTTCGCTACTGCTGCTAACTGAAACCGATCGATTGGATGAATAGTG
>NC_041383.1:98841461-98846097 GCF_002162155.2 Triticum dicoccoides
GGGTTGGATGAACAGTGAGCGGTGGCGTTGCCTCTGGATGAACAGGACCCCGTGGTGTGGAGGGCTGGATGAACAGTAGACAGTGGAGGGGTTCCCGTGGAGGGGTGGTTGAATAGGACCCCGTGGTGTGGAGGGCTGGATGAATAGTAGACGGTGGAGGGGTGCCCGTGGAGGGGTGGTTGAATAGTAGCCGGTGGAGTAGCGTGCGGTGGAGGCTAGATGAACAGGAGCCCGTGGAGGCTGGAGGAGGTCGACGGTAGCCCGTGGAGGCTGGAGGAGGTCGACGGTGGAGATGAACAATATCCAGTGGAGTCTCATTTTGCGGTACGCCACACCCCTCCCGATGAACAGGACCCCCGTTTCGACCGTAGCACTCCAACACAAGTCCGTTTCGTCCGTTTTGCGGTACGCCACACCCCTCCCGATCAATAGGACCCCCGTTTCGACCGTAGGAGGTCCATTTCCTCTGTTTTGCGGTACGCCACACCCCTCCCGATCAACATGACCCCCGTTTCGACCGTAGGAGGTTTGTTTCCTCTGTTTTGCGGTACACCACACCCTCCTGATCAATAGGACCCCCATTTCGATCATAGGAGGTCCGTTTCCCCCATTTTGGGGTACGCCAGGCCTCATTTCCATCTCTTGTTCCATCCAAGCCCTCCCCATGAACACGACGCATTCTGTCGCCGCCCCATGAACACGACAACAACATTGTTTCTCCGTTCCGACCCAGCCATGTACACGAGCCCTCGCCGTACGTATGTTTGAGACCCCGCCCGTATGTACACATATGTGGCCGTATTTTCTTTCTTGCACCCTGGCCGCTGCACGTACGTGTACATGCTACGTGCGTGCCTCTACTATGACACGTGCACGCCTCTACTACGACATGTGCGTGCCTCTACATCCACCAGCATATATGTACATACACATTCACGGCCAGAATGACAACGCTACGTACGCTTCGACCAGGTGGGCCCCGACTGTCAGACACTTCTTTGCGTGCGAACATGTCACTGGTGGGTCCCAGCAGTCAGGGGGGCGAATCATTTTTTTGCCCGGACACACTTCCTTGCGTGCGAAGATATAGCTGGTGGGTCCCAGCAGTCAGGGGGAAACGTCTTTTTCGCGAAATACAGTGGCCTGTCCAGTGGATCCCCGCTGTCAGGTGGAGGAATAATTTTTTTGCGTGTAATAAGGAGGTACTTCCTTGCTACGGCCGTGGACCCAGCTGTCAGCCTCTCCATGTACAGTCCACGTCTGATGGAAGTCGTTCCTTGACCAGGTTGACCACACCGCGCCGAGAGCACCACGGTGGTGGACTATGGCGACCTAGGAAGGGGACGCCTCAGAGCCGGGGAAGACACAGCAGTGGATGCCCACGCGAAGAGGAGTATGAGGGTTCACTGGTTCGGCGGTGTGAGGCTGTTGTCACCGCCGAATAACAGGGTGTGTGGGTGAGTAGAAGGATGGCCTGGCCAACGGTGGGAATAGTAGGGGGCGGTGAGGCCTCCGCGGCATCACAGCCGGCCACGGGAGGCAGGAGCACGCGGCACGACCGACGCTGGTTTGGGCGGCTGGAGCAAGACGACCAGAGGTTGAAGAAGCACTACGGCCGTTGGATGAACATCTTACGGTAACAAGAGCTAGAATCATTCATATTGACTAAGTTGACAAAGCCCTCTGTCCCCGTTGTCAAGACCCCAATCCTAAGTCACACAGATCTAGCATGTAACACATCATATCACTTTGCGGCCTCACGCACGGTATTCCCACGGGTGCCACCTTACCTGGCCCGGGACCGTTTGCGCCTTTTGGCTCACGTATATGATAGTGCCGCTAGCATCCATATGACAAAGAACCCGGGCTGACATGGCTAGTCGTGAACCCAAACTGGCACTAACTTACAGGGACATGCATACATGACCCAGCAACGAACGTGTCGCTCATCAGCGAGTGAATCTGGGCTGTAGCAACTGGGCTAGCAGGACTCTGGTAAACTGGGCTGTAGCAGGCTAACAGGACTCCGGTAGACAATGGTGTCATTTCCCTGAAGGGACAGACACAGGAACGAAGAAGGACACATGCGGGCCAGCCTAAGTGTTGCGGAGCAGTAGCAAGCTACCAAGGCTCAGTGGAAGCACTAGGAGACATTTCCCGGTAAGAGAGGCTACCAAGGATAAACAACTAGATAGTCAGATCCCACACATACCAAACATTTCAATAACATACACACAATATGCTCGATATGTGCAAATACAACATGGCATCACAACATGACTCTACATCTCAAGTATTTTATTCAATAGGCTCCGAGGAGCGAGATATTACAAACATGGGTTCTCGACCCAGCATTCCGAGCATACAAGTCAAAGCACAAACGGAAGCTTAACATGTCTAGGTACAGACATCTACAAATAAAAAAGGCTGAGAAGCCTGACTATCTACTAGATCCTGCCGAGGGCACAAGATCGTAGTTGAGGTAACAAGCTAAACGTCGAAGTCCACGCGGAACTACTAGCGAGACTGAAGTCTCTCTACAAAAACGTAAAATAGGCAAACGTGAGTACAAATGTACCCAACAAGACTTATATCAGAACTAACTACATATGCATAATTATCAACAAAGGGGGTGGTGGAGTTTAACTGCAGCAAGCCAGCTTTGACTCGGTGGCTAACCTGAACTACGACTGCAAGTAACTCTTTTGAGGTGGCGCACACGAGTCGACATATTCACCATATCAATTCACCACTATGGATCCGCTCTCGTCTCCCGACGAGAACGCCATCCATAGCACTCACACTTATCTTGCACATTTTAGAGTATCCACTTTCACTTGTCTATGAACTGTACAGGCAACCCAGAAGTCCTTTACCGCGGACACGGCTACAAATAGATCATATTAACCCTGCAGGGGTGTAATTCTTCACACACGCTCTCGCCACTTACCACCATGTACACGTCGTGTATCTCGGCAACCTTCAAGCGGAAGCCTGGCGAGGGAGTCGGCCACGACCTGACTAACCACACAAGTCTCTCGTCCAGGTTTATCGCCTATTCGGGTTCCATTCCGCAAGGAGATCCGGCCGGGGTGTCGCTCACGGCCCCAAACGATGTGAGCAGGGTTCCCAAGCCCACCATCCAGGTGCCACTTGGTACATCGTGCCATTGTGCCTAGTCTGTCCCAAGCCCACCTGTACCGGGTGCCACTTGGTAGACTAATAACACTACCTACAAACAACAGAAACTAGTTGCAACTCCTGGACAGAGATCGAGTTGATTAATAAGCCGAGAGGGGGCGAGTTACCGGAACCCAATGTGTGGTAGTAACTGTTCATGGATCACAAACACAGAACTCAGTTCCTGAGGACGGTTTCAATGAGACAACCCACCATGTACTCCTACATGGCCTCTCACCGCTACCTTTACCAAATCGTGTTCACACACTTAGCTCACACATAGTAGGACATGTTCACACACCTCCAATTCATCCCTGATGAATCAGACCTTACACAACTCTAAGCAATAGCAGGCATGACAAACAAGCATGAATGAGTAGGCACATCAGGGCTCAAACAACTCCTACTCATGCTAGTGGGTTTCATCTATTTACTTTGGCAATGACAGGTCATGCAGAGGAAAGGGGTTCAACTACCGCATCATGTAACAGTTGAATCGTTGTTGTCCTAATGCAGTAAAAGAGAGGAGGAGCGAGAGAGTGGGATTGTATCGGAATGAACAAGGGGTTTTTGCTTGCCTGACACTTCTGAAGATAGTATAGTTCTTCATCGGTGCCATCGATCACATCGTCGGTACACGTCTACTGGGAGGGGACAAGCACCGACAAACAAAGAAGAAACACAACCAATGCAATGCAACAATATGATGCATGAATGTGACATGGCAATATGCTGTGGTTTGTGCTAATGCAACTAAAACCAGATTAAATGAAGTTGGTTTGAATCCAAGATTCAAATTCAAACTCCACATGTGGTTATTTAAATGCCATTTAATTGAATTGTCCTAAACAGTAGTCATAAGTTGTTCTAACATGCATGAAAATGGTACAGATGGATAGATTGGATTTTTCTGATAATTTTTCATATATAAATTATTTCATTTGGAGTTATGGTTGAATTTATATGATTTTTAGAAGTTTTGGATATTTTCTGAAATAAATAAATCATTTCTGATTTATTTAAAACTCCAGAAAACATTTACTGCGTCAGCATGACGTATTAGTGACATCAGCAGGTCAACGGACGGCCCAGGTCAAACCTGACCAGTGGGGCCTACTGGTCAGTGACACAAAGTTAGCTACAGAGGCTGACATGTGGGACCCGGTCAAAGCTGACGTGGCCAAGTCAACATTGACAGGCGGGGCCCACTGTGGTTAGTGATAATCTAACAGAGAAATAATACTAATTAGTTTAGGCATTGGGACCCACATGGCAGTGGCTCTAGGGGTGGCTTAGCTGGGTCATTACTGGCTAATGACGGCCGCGTCATCAGTCGCCGGAGTTTGGCCGGCGACGACCAAACCAACGACGGAGGCTCGCCGGAGTTGAGCTACATGCAGCGGCTAGGTGCGCTGAGGGCATCTACGCGGAGCTGGAACTCGCCCGCATCTACTCG
>NC_041383.1:98846430-98909023 GCF_002162155.2 Triticum dicoccoides
GTGGATCCCGCGGCAGTTGCCGGAGCTCAGGGCTGGTACGGGTTGGTGTTAGGGGGCACGGCAGGTCAAATGGGTGGGCGCGTCCGGCTCCTGGAAGCGTGCTGAGTACAGCGGTGTGCTCGGCTTCGAGCTACCGTGGCTCTAGCCACGACGGCGACGAGCTTCGGGCACGGCGGCGTTAGCGCTAGAGAACGTGCGGGGCGACGGGGATAGGGGCGAAACGAAGAGGGGCTCACCCCGCGTCGTTTGGAGGCATCTGCGAGCTCGGGGGAGGCCGGACGGTGACGTGGCGTTGCCAGCGATCTCAGGTGCTGGAGGTTGAAGACAACGGCGATGGCGGCATTCTAGGGGCTCCCGCGGTGCGTTGCTTGGCGAGGAGGGGGAGGTGGTCAAGGCGAAGCTCCTGAACACGTCGGGAGGTCGAGGGGAAGGCGGTGGCTGCGACGGTGGCGAGCGGCATCGGCGGTTGCGCTCGGGCGCGAGAGGGAGAGAAAGCAGAGTAGGGGAGAGGCACGGGAGAGAGTGAGAGGGGGCAGGGTCTGCGTGGCGTCGCCTGGTGCATCGAGGAGGAGCCAGGCAGGCTGGGAGGGAGGAGGTGGAGGCCTCGGGCGCGCTGGCGTCGACATGCCTCTGCCTACTGGCAGAGGTTGAAGACGACCGCTTCGCCCTGGTGGGCTGGGCCTCAGCTACAGTGCTGGGCCAGCTGGGCTGCCAGGTGAGCGCCAGGTAAGTTCTCTCTCTCTTTGGTTTCTCTATTTTAATTTCTGTTTTCTATTATTCTGTAATCTTTAGGGCTTTTCTAAAAATTCCTAGACCCTTTCAAAAATCACTAAACTGCACATGCCTACTGTATAGAATATATCCAACATGGAACATTTTAGTTTAGGAGTATTTGGACAGTTAAAATATTTTATAGAATTTAAATGTCGAAATTCAAATACTTATTATTTAATTTAGTGACCTTAGGAGGACCTAGAAAATTGTGCACCCTTTTTGTCAGAGGTTTAAGACCAAGGCAAAGATGATGAACATTTTAGAAGGACATTTCAGGTTCATTGAAAATGATTTTATGTTGAACCTATTTGATTTGATCTGGTGCTAGGGTTTGATCAGTCCCCATTTCAAGTTCATTTGAAAAGTTAAACATGATGGACACATGAAGGGCTAGCCTACTGCATACCAGGACCAGGGATGTGACACCCGTCAACTTGGTAGGCACACAAGTCAGCCTCCCAGTATGCTGGGTTCTAGCTAGCAGGGGGAGTATTCATTTTTTTGTGCGTAATAAGGAGGCACTTCCGGTGGGTCCGAGCTGACCGCGGGGGGAATGTTTTCTTCATGAAATACGGTGGCCCGTCCGGTGGGTCCCAACAGTCAGGGGGAAATGTTTTTTTCGTGAAATACTGGTGGCCCATCCGGTGGGTCCCTGCTGTCAGGTGGAGGAATAATTATTTTCCGCGTAATAAGGAGGCACTTCCTTGTGGCTGCCGTGGACCCAGCTGTCAGCCTCTCCACGTACAGTACTCTTCCAATAGAAGTCGGCCGTTGACCACATTGACCATGCCACGCCGAGGGCACCACGGCGGTGGACGACAGCGAGGCCTAGCAAGGGGAAGACGCGTTAGTGGAAGCCCGCGCGGAGAGGAGTACGAGGGTTCACCGGTTCGGCTGCGGTGTGAGGCTACCGTCGCCGCAGAATAACAGGGGGTGTGGATGAGTAGAGGGATGCCTTGGCCAGCGGTGGGAGTAGTAGGGGGCGCTGAGGCCTACGCGGTAGCACAGCCGGCCACGGGAGGCAGGAGCAGGCGGTCCCGCCGGCACTGCTTTGGCGGCTGGAGCAAGAAGATCAGAGATTGAAGAAACACGACGGCCGTTGGATTGACACCAATGGTTACGTCTACTAGAATTGTTTGTTGACGTATATAATAACTAAAAAAATCTTGCATACGCGTCAACTAAACAGGCCCGCAAGTTAGACCACTCCCTCTTTTTTTAATAATTTATATATAGCTCATGGCAACTTCTTATGCAATTTATTGCAGTCGTTTTTTTGTTGGCCAGGGCCAATTTCGCATATTTCTGTGGGTTCCGAACTATTTTTAATACCAAAATGTCGAGCCAGATTAAAAGTACTTTGAAGATATATTTAAATTAGGTTAATGCCCAGTGAAATAGGAATCTGAAAATGTGAAAAAATTCAGAAATTATGAAGTAATTACCAATTTGTCATCTGTTTTTATATTTAGAACCCATTTCATATTACTTTCAAGATTTGCAGGCGTCTTGAAAGAGTTGCAGCCCATTAGGGCGTAGAAAAATAAGTAGGCCTCGATTGGGTATTCTTCAGAAAAAATAAACTGGGCTCATTTTCACAAAGAAAAAATAGCTGGGCTGGTCACATGGTGAACACAGAATATAAGCTTGGGCTAGACGGGCCACAGCCCAGTTCAAACCCTGCTCCGTCTCAACAATAACAAAAAAAATACTGCTCGAGTAGCTACGTCCCAGGTGTCAGCTGATCTTGCGCTGTTCTCTTGTCTATTGACTATATACGCTCACAATGTCATGGGTCCCAGATGTCAGGAAAACACTAGGAGGAAGCATTTTATTTTTCCATTTGCTGACGTGGTGGGACCCTACTGTCATCCTCTCCACGTACTTCTGCCAATTCCTGTTGTTTGTTGACCATGTTGACAACGCGAGAGGGCGGCGCTGCAGCGAGCGCACCAAAGCGCGCGGAGGATGTCGGTGTTAACGATTTAGGAGACGGTGGGGCGGCAATGCGTGCGCTGAGGCGCAGCCAGCCGTGGGAGGCGGAAGTAGGTGGCAACACCAGCGCTGGTTTGGTTTTGGCGGCTGGAGGAAGACAGGACTGAAGAAACACGACAGACTGTAAAAGCAGCAGGAGTACTTAACAACCTTAACTGAAACCAGCAGGGGCACTTAACAACCAAAGCTGAAAGCAGTATGAGTACTTATACAGGTTGAACCGTTCAAAGCACGCCTCAAACAGTGCTGCTTTGCCTACAGTTAACCAAGGGTGAAGCCGCCAAGCCCCAGGACAAGGCCCAGGCGCCACCCCGCGCATCCACAACCTTCTGAAAGCGGCTTCATCTCGCAACATGGTCAATAAACATGATATTCTCTTTAGAGCCATGGAAAAGCATGAACATAATCTTCTGTCCTATTCTCCAAGATGGACGGGCCTTCATTATTTGAGACCACCCATGAATAAGTATCTTTTCACCTCCAAGGGGAATTGAGTAGGTCGACATAAACATCATGTTGTGACCAAGCGCAAGTCTGACCCGACCATGGTCAGGCATCTGTATAGGAACAATAGAACTGGGCAGTTCCTGTTTCAAGAAGATCACAGCTGTAAAACTGTGTATAAGCAATAGTTTATGAAAAACATATATAATAGAAAATAGCTCGTACCATAAGTTTCTCGACACAGTTGGACCTGTTCAACGAGTGCAGCAGTGGCACACATATCCCACGTGGCCTTCCATCATTGAAACGCCCCACAAGGACCTCAAGACGATCAATAAAGTGTAGGAACTTGTGGATGTCGATCCAGTCAACTTCAGTGCCATCAGTAACAGCCGAGTTATTACAGAGTAACAAATGAGCAAACTACTTAACTCTGAAAAAACCTACACGTGCCACCAATTATAAAAAAATATTAGTTAGAATTAGCATCTTCGTGAGAGATTCGTTGCTACTTCTAAAGTTAAATTGTGATTAGTTAGACAAAATAGGTGGATTAAGAAGTAATCGAGGCAACAAGCAAGAACCAAATACAAAACTAACATGGATGAACAATTGGAACGACGTCGGGGTGGAAGATCGCAGTGAAGATGAGACCAGGTTCTGCTATTTCCATCAACATTCGTGCGCCAACTTTCAGTCCATAACACTTGAGAAAGTTTATCCAAGTTCGGCCATAAAAAAAGTAGCGATCTTCTTGGTTTATGAACCCAACTCGGAACTTATATCCATGGCTTGTCTTCACTGTGACCATTAAACTAGTGTATTCAGTTATGGCAAGGCTGAGCATCTTGAGTACATGTGTTCTGGCAGAGCAAATAATACACTGCAGGAAAAATAATATGAGAACACAACATGTTCAAAAAACCCCCACCCTCCCGGATAGAAAAGAGGATTTTAGGAACATACTGTGCACGTTTCAAAATGCTGTGTTAGGATGAGAAGGAACAAGTGTGGCGTCTCACCGAGGGCGCAGAAACCTGTAGGGTCCTTGCACTTTGGGCACTGCAAATGAAACACACTAGATTCAGTAGGAAGAAAAATGCATCAACGGCAGCGGCTGCCATCCTAGGATTACCTGCAACCAAGGGACTTGGATTTATCGGGGATGGATGAAGAATTCGTACCTGGTTCTCCATGAGGAAATCCTATGCAATCGCCGAGAGGGGTTTTTCTCTGAACAAGCAGACGAGGGAGAAGGGGATTCAGGCCCAGTAAAATATTGCCGCTTCGTCCGTCCAGCTTACTGCTAAAGCTGGAAGGGGGGGTTGTGATTTGATGGCTCATTGGGCATTACTGCGGCGCTACAACCGGGGTGTGTCTACCGTGAAGTTGTGCACTCTAATTTGTGCATATGGCACGTGGACCCCGTCGCCGGTTGCCCCACATATCAGCGAAAGGAAGTAGAAAGACAAGAGTAACTAGTTACACATAAATATATTTTTTGACAGAGAGATACTCCCTCTGTAAAGAAATATACAAATATTTTATATCACAGACAGACTCACATTGCCGAGAAATATACTCCCTCTGCAACGCACAGGCATTATGGGGGTTCAGCTTTTTTTATGGGGGTTCAGCTGAGAATATAATACTCAGATAGGCTCACGGTTCTGGACTTTGGGCCGCAGGCCGACCCTGCATGTTTGGGGGGCCATGTGTTCTACCTTAGCGCTTTTCATATTGCAAGCGATCGGTACGGTGCTGGTTTTAGATGCTGTCGCAAGGCAAATACACAAAATTGAATAAAGCACGACAGCTGTTGGAATGAAATCGAACGACAATTGCTAACCAGCAATCAGAGTTGCAATTCTATCAGCGATATACCATGTGATAAATAATATTGTCGTACTACTTATACACATAGGACACTTGTTTCACCATGCCAGATTATTACATCAAAATCTCTCGGAGGATAGATTAGTTCAGCAGTTGCGTGCTGCTACTGAAGAATTTCAAAGTTGATTTGGACCAGCTCTCCTTGCCGAGAAAGTTCGATTTTGACATCATCCCCTACCGCAAGATATGATTTAGATTTGAACCTTGACCATCCTTTAGCATCAATCATCATGCGACCATCCTTTGTACTTACGGTATATTGAGCAGGTTCATTCACACCAAGGCTGCGCATGGTAAAAGAAACTTGGCCGCGGTCGCCCGGATTGTTGAACGACTCCCTCGTTGCTCTAGGAATTCTCTATTTGCAAACAAGAAGACATACCCAAACAGTTAGATCAACAAAGTGAATCATGTGAAACAATATGGAAAGAAAAAAGAACAAAGCACTTGGGTGGCCAATGCTTACCAAGAAGGTGGACATGTCGGTTTTTGTAAGGACTTTGGTATATGAAGTTCGAACTGCAGCCCAGTCTGTTGCCGGTGCAACTGCACAGGCCGGAGCAGATGCAAGTGCAAGTGTTGGTGCAGGTGCCGAAGCCACTGCTGCTGCCGGAGATGGTGCTCCTTGTAGAGCTAGTGCCGGTGTCGGAGCAGGTGCCGGTGTCGATGCCCGATCCTCCGGTAGATCAGACTGATCCGCTAACGTAGTGGGTGCCCAATCCTTAGCTGGATCAGACCGAGCTGCTGCCGCTGTCAGTGCTAGAGCAACTGCCGGTGCTCGATCCGTTGTTGAAAGTGGTACCAATGTGCGAGACAGCGGTGATCATGTCTGGTCTGCTATGATCAGCTTTCTAACTTGACTAGGATCCCTGACCGTGATCCAGATTTTTTTCTTCATTTCTTTTAAACGCGAGAAGGACTAATTGTGGCGTTTTTGTTAAACCAAACTGCAGTTCATCATAGGGATTTAGCTTGTACTCAGACAACAGTCTGATCCAATTTTTTCCAGTAATATAAGTGATGGACAGTGCCTTCATTACTTACACGACATGAGAAGTGAAACCCGCAAAAATAGCCATCGTAGAGCAAACCAAACGGTTTATTCTGTGATGAATGTCACATGCCAAAACCTGCATCATAAAATTGCAGGAAAAGAAAGAAAACATGACATTAAATCAATAAGATTTAGACAGTAAATCAATAAGATTTACTTGATGTGACACGAGTGAATCCTTACCAGGAAATCACTATGTTGAAGTACTAAACAAAAGATTGATCGTCCAACTATGCGTGGCATGCAGGGGCCCCGCCTACTCCCACAAGCAGGATAGTCCAAAGGCCGTGACAAATCGTATGGACCAAACATCCATGGGACTGCAAATTCTGATGGGTGCGATAAACCCTGCAATGCATACAGATATTGGAGTGTAACCATAATTGATAAACCGTCCTCACAAAAAATATGATCTGGATACTTCAAAATATACAGACTGAATTTAGTGGACAGACATTAACATAGACCGTTCTCAGGACTGACCACACACCAAAAGTGGCAGTACTAATAAACAATACATGGTTCACAAAGACAAATCAAGTACTAAACAATAGTACTTACTACAGACAAGCGAAGTTGCACTAACTAAACTATGCAGACCATTTCTTGCCACCAACCTATGGGATGAATACCGCATAACTGACTAGGCCATGGACTTTGTGTGAGATGTCTACATGCACCATCACCATCTTGTCAACCTTGGAGAACCTAACAGAGTGGTCTTTCCACTCATAAACATGATGATGAAGACATGCCGCATCAGATTTGTTGGGAAGCTTTACAAGAACCACACCCTTTGTAATCGAAGGCAGAGCCAGGAAATTGTTGTGGTCAAGTACAGCGTCAAGAACATGCCTGACAACAATGCTACAGGAAAACACTAGTTCAAGACACGTGGCGACAAGGACACAACAGCTGGATAGTTCAGCAGTAGAACTCATCATCAGGTCTTCTAGTTCACACGGCATGACTTTGAGAACTTCATCTCCATCGCGGACCTGGTTCTAATTCAAACACAAACCATATTTTATTACTACCTCCATTCAGAAATATAAGATGATTTTCGATATTATACTCCATATATGACTACATATACGCATAGAAATGAGTGAACAAAGACACTAGAGCATGTCTTCAAAGGCATGAGAGCAGAGGGATTACTTGCAATATCCATAACACAAGTTACTGAGGCAAATATACCCTCTTAAAAGGTAGCATTGATGTTCATAAAGTACTCCCTCCGTCCCAAAATTCTTCTCTTAGATTTGTCTAGATACAGATGTATCAAGTCACATTTTAGTATTAGATACATCCGTATCTAGACAAATCTAAGACAAGAAATTTGGGACAGAGGGAGTAGTTGAAAGTAATCTATAAGAAATCAGTGTCAACCTCTCGCATGTTTTGGTCAAAAGAGGAATTTAGAACCGTCATTTAGCATACTAAAATCACATGCAAGATCACCCAGAAAGTTGTACTACCAGTACTAGTACTGCGTGTTAGATGAAAAAACACGATCAAGATCGAGAAAAAGATCGTCAACAAGAGACATTACCTGGACTTGCTTAATGAGGGATCCCGGAGAGGGGGGCTTGGACAAGGCGATGGCTTTGAGCTTGTCTGTGGTAGTCTCAGCGGGGTGCTTGCGCTTCTTCGTACCATGAGCCTCGACGGTTTTGGCCAGAGCCATAGACATCATGTCGGCCGGTGCTCCGGCGTCCATCCAAGAGAGGAAGCTGAGAGAGAAGAGTGAAAGGAGGAACGAGATGAGGGAGAAGCGAAGCGAGTGGGGGTTTTCTTCA
Source organism: Triticum dicoccoides (assembly GCF_002162155.2). Taxonomy (NCBI): domain Eukaryota; kingdom Viridiplantae; phylum Streptophyta; class Magnoliopsida; order Poales; family Poaceae; genus Triticum; species Triticum dicoccoides. The sequence goes on from NC_041383.1 coordinate 98,854,396, forward strand.
AGAGAGGAAGCTGAGAGAGAAGAGTGAAATGATGGTTGCTTCGTCCGTCCAACTTACTGCTGGAAAGGAGGGGTTTTTGTGATTTGACGGCTCATTGGGCATTACTGCGGCGGTTCGATTGGGGTAGTCTACCGTCACTCTACTACGAAGTAATTTAGTGCATGGCTGGTCAACCCAGGTGCTGGCTGTCCCACACGTCGGTGAAAGTGAGTAATTTAGTGCATGGCTGGAGGAGGATCCGCACAGTAGAGCATGTCCACTATTTTTCCGAAGAAAAAAATGATTACAGCAAGCGTTTCCACTCTTACGACGGAGGAGTGCGAAATACGGCAGCCACTTGAACATACACAGTGCTCCTACTACTAGGCATGTGCAGTGGTTCATACGTCAGTACTACACAATCTTGTTGCTAGTGTAGTAAGATATGACGATAACAAACGATGTTGTGCGCATGTCAACTACTCCTATATGTAACATAGTACCGCTTTTTTGACTGTCCGGTCGAGAATGAATGGTGAGATCAATGTTAACAGAACTAGGTCCACAGCGCACGGAGAGTATGGTGCTACAATACTCCATGAAACATGAACCATATGAAGCACGAATAGTGTTAGGCAGGGTGTATGAAGGGTGCACGGGATGGGAGCAAAAGTTCCCTTGTCGACCTACTTTTGGGTGTTTGGCAGAGTGCATGAAGGGTGCATGAGTCCACACTAGTAGGTTGACAAAAATACACGAAGAGAAAACAACTATATTGAGATGAGAATGCAACCAAACACACCCACACGCTTTGTGCTACAGTGACTGATCTGCACCGTCTGAGTTTGATCCAACTGTCATGTTGCGCTGAGACATGGACATGCCCATGCAGAGGGCGCCTAAACACCACCGAAGTCCCTATGCTTCTCGAGGCGCACGACGTTGGTGATGCAGGGTGCAACCGCCCGCAGAGCCCGCTCCCGGTCGACGGGAGCCAGCTCTTCAAAGATGATGTCCAATGGCACGAATGGATTCCGGTGACGGAGCCCTGAAAGGATTCGCCTGACAACGACGACGGCAGCCCGCAACCCCTCCTTGTCCAGCTCAGCCCCCACCATCGTGCGAAGATGGCTCAGCTCCTCGGAGATATAGGTGAAGAAGGAGACCAGGTCAGGAAGCCACAACTCGTTGAAGTCGACCGGGTGGTCGAACGGGTTTAGCCCAACGGCCGGCATCATCGCGCTAGCACGACGGTACGCATCACGCAAACGCAACACGTGCGTGGCAACTTGGTTCACCAAGTGGCTGAGGCGATCCTGGACCTCGTCATGATCGGCCCGCTCGCGCTCCAGCCGGCTCCCCTGACGGCCTATCGCATCTCCCGCTTTCTGCAGCAACGCCACCGACGCCTCGAGCATCTTTGTGCTGGACGCCTGCCGCATTTGAAGCTCCGTGAACTCCTGCACATAACAGAGGAGCATGGCACTCCGCTCCTCCTTGAGCTCACGGAGCTCCACGTCCTTGGCCCTGAGCTCCGCATCCTTGGCATGGAGCTCCTATGTCAGGCGCCTCACCTTGGACTCCGTGATCTGCTGCGCCGCCATGGGACCAGGTAGAAGCAATGGGGAGAGCAAGCAAAGGGGGTGAAACGGCTGAAAGGCAATGCAATCTACGGGAAGGCAGAGGGAGCCAGCCGAGGAGCAGGGAATCTTTTGGTTTTCACCACAGTAAAACACCAGTCGATGACTTCTCACATCAGGGAGCAGTGGGTTTTACAAGCGGAGTCATCGTGACTAATTGCTTCCGCGCCTGCTCCCGTCAATCAAAAAATGAAAAATCCTGCCGCGCCTGCTCCCGTCAATCAAAAAATTAAAAATCCTGCCGCACCCAAACAACAGAGCAACCCCGCGGTGGATATTTAAATTTACCTGCCGACAAGTAGATAAAAAAGGGGTGAAAAACCAAATGTGGTGGTGGCCTAGCTAATCGGTCGAACTAGCCCAACTAGCTAGCCACCGTGCTTCACTGATGTACTCGGCGGGAAAGGTGGTCTGTCATGATTTGACGACTCATTTACTTGCTTCGGTGCTACGATCGGGGAGGACTGAGAAGACGCGCGGTAGGGTGTCCCACGTCAGGAAGAATATATGCGTGCACCACCCGGGAGGACCCTGAAACCGCGCGGTATGGTGTGCCACATCTCGGCATAGAGGAAAAATGTGTGTGTTAAAATATACTATATCAGATGTAGTACCTATGGTTCGACCTCAGGACCCAGCCAGTCGGTCAAAAACACCCCACTAGCCACACAACTTCATCATGCAAACGTGGCACGGAGGATAGATGTGGTTAGTTCCGTCTCGACCAGCCACAACGTCTCTTGTTCTAGTCGATTCTTCTATTTTCCAAGCTTTTTTTAGTTGTAATAACACCAGGCAAGCTAGCGCCGCTCTTCGTGTGTGCCCGTGCAAAGGTTAGATGATGGAGAGAAGAGAGATTGAGATCGCAGACCTGGGACCCACCAGTAAGTGAGACAACGGTCATGCACGTGTTGACGAGGCACTCCCTCTACTCAACGCAAGTACTATATATAATCAAGTTATTGGACAAAGCCAACAACCGTTTGTTTTTTTAGGCTATTGACTTACGCTTTGTAGTCCAGGTTGCCAGTTCAAATCTCGTCTTTCAGATTTGTTAGTTTTAGGTCCAAATTTGATTAATGACAAGTGGGACCCCCGTGTGTTGTTCCGATATTTCAGTGTAGGATGATTTTTTTGAACAAACACTTTGCACGGTTAGACAAGTAACGACACGAGTTACACGTATTTTACATGTTTACGAACAAAAATGACAGCAGCATAGAATATCACATCCACCCTGCAGCTTAGATACTATGGTGATACGAGCTTTTACACCATTGGAAGTGAGATCCAATGGCTTGGGAGTAGTCTTTGTAATTATGCGCAATTTACAAACTCTCCAAAGTTTTTTTGCAAATAAAACATTCAGGCCTCGTGTGTGCCGCTGCATCTTCGATCCAACGGCTCCCCGTTGCTCATATTAGGTGCTCCCTGTAGCTTAATTACCCGCTACGGTGAAATGAGCATCTAGGTTGTATGATCAGTGATCAGATGGCACATGTGTAGTACTTGTACTTTCTGCGCGTTTCCCAAACTCTATCAGCCGTATATTGCAAAAACATTCAAACCTCCTACTGTGGGCCGTTAGATCTCAGTGAACTCGTATCACCATAGAATCTATGGTGCGGGAGCACCTCATATTCTCCCGTGCGAGAAAATAAAAGGTGCTATCGCAGCTTGGATGCTATAGTGATACGAGCTTGGAAGTCGTTTGATCTGAGATCCAATGGCATCTGAGCAGTCTTTGTGCTTGTAAGCAGTGACCGAACTCTTTTGGGGCTTTTCTGCAAAAAACCATTCGAACCACCGAGGAGGTGTTGGGTCACAAATCCAACGCCTCCGAAGAGCTTGTATCACCAAAGCATCTAAGGTGTGGTAGTACATGATATTCTTACATACAGGAGAATATGATGTCCTCCTTCATCTTAGATGCTATGGTGATACGAGCTTCGAGGTCGTTGGATATGGGATCAAAGGGCATCTGAGTAGTTTTTGTACAAATTGTGTGCAATTCTCGAACTCATCAAGGTTTCCTGCAAAAATATTAAGACACATCATGTGAGATGCTATATCTCAGATCTACAAGCTCCAAGCAACTCGTATCGGCATATAGCATCTAAGGTATGTGGGCGCATGACATTCTCCCGGGGAGGAGGGGTGGGGGGTGCACAACCAATCGGTGGTTGGGAGGGTGGGGACAAATGTAATCTAAACAACCCTAAACAGAGCTCCACAATTTTATCTAAGGTCGAGGGGTTTACCCTCGACAATCATAGCTCCGCCTAAACACAACATTTGCATGTACTGTACTACTAGACTTAATATTCATGTTTCAGTTTCATGTTCATTTTAAATATTGAACTAAGGACCATGGATGTCTTACATTTTACTCCCTTTGTTCCTAAATATTAGTCTTTTTAGAGGTTTCAAATGGACTGGCACATACGGATGTATATAGACATATTTTAGAGTCTAGATTCACTCATTTTGCTCCGTATGTAGTCACTTGTTGAACTCCCTAAAAGACTAATATATAGGAATAGAAGGAGTATTTTTGAATTCGTGTCATACATGTATGGTTTGGAAAAATAGATGCACTACACACTACAAAAAAAAAGACACATCCATGACATTTTGGGCCGAACGATTTTTTTTTCTGTCATACATATGACACTTCTATGACGATAATTGTGACAAAACCCGGTATCATCATAGATGTTGTGGGCTCCTACTTCTATGACAAAAAATCATGACAGAAAATGGGCTTTTCGTGCTGGGCGGGCCGGAGACGCAGCTGCATGACATTCTTTGGGCCGTCCATGACGGAAAAAACCATGGTAGAAGCGAGGGGGAGGAAAATTTCGGGGAGTTCCCGGTTACGGTGGGAGGTCGGGGGCCGAGCGATGCATGTTTCTCTCATAAGGTACGCGTGTGTGTGCGAGGCATTGGCTCTAACTGAACCCGAGCGAGGCGTTGGGCTCTAACTGAACCCGAGCGATTGCACTACAGGCTACGCATTACTGAACCCGAGTGAGATCGATGGTTGTTAACTGAACCTGATCGAGCGATTCCTTAGCTACTGCTGCTAACTGAAGCCGAATGATGCTGCCTCTCTGGATGAACAGTGAGCGGTGGGAGTGGATGAACAGGACCCGTGGCGTTGCCTCTGGATGAACAGGACCCCGATCGATCGAGCCGGTTGGGGCTGGATGAACAGAACGACCCCGTGGAGGGCTGGATGAATAGTAGATGGTGGAGGGGTGGATGAACAGTAGCCCGTGGAGGGGTGGTTGAACAGGAGCCCATGGAGAGGGGTGGTTGAACAGTAGCCGGTGGAGTAGCGCATGGTGGAGGCTGAATGAACAAGAGCCTGTGGATGAACAGTCGCAGGTGGAGGCTGGAGGAGGTCGATGGTGGATGAACAGTAGCCCATTGAGGCTGGAGTAGGCCGGCGGTGGAGATGAACAGTATCCCGTGGAGTCCAGTTTTGCAGTACGCCACACCCCTCCTGATGAACAGGACCCCCGTTTCGACCGTAGCGCTCCAACACAAGTCCGTTTCGTCCGTTTTGCGGTACACCACACCCCTCCCGATCAATAGGACCCCCGTTTCGACCGTAGGAGGTCCGTTTCCTCCGTTTTGCGGTATGCCACACCCCTCCCGATCAACAGGACCCCGTTCCGAATGTAGGAGGTCTGTTTCCTCTGTTCTGTGGTATGCTAGGCCTCGTTTCCATCGCCTGTTCCGTCCAAGCCCTCCCGATGAACACGACCACGCATTCCGTTCCGACCCAGCCGGTTGGATCCCACGCGTTCCGTTGCCTCCCGATGAACACGACGCATTCTGTTGCCTCCCCATGAACACGACGCATTCCATTGCCTCCCCATGAACACGAGTAGGTGTTCGAGACCCCGCCCGTATGTACACATAGGTGGCCGTATTTTCTTTCTTGCACCCTAGCCGCTGTACGTACGTGTACATGCTACGTGCACGCCTCTACTACGACACGTGCGCGCCTCTACATCCACCAGTATATATGTACGTACACGTTCGCGACTAGAATGACAACGCTACGTACGCTTCGACCAGGTGGGTCCTGACTGTCAGGCACTTCCTTGCCTACGAAGATGTAGCTGGTGGGTCCCAGCAATTAGGGGGGCAAATCATTTTGGTTTTTTGCCCGGACGCACTTCCTTGCGTGCGAAGGTGTAGCTGGTGGGTCCAAGCAGTCAGGGGGAACATTTTTTCGCGAAATACGGTGGCCCGTCTGGTGGGTCCCCACTTTCAGGTGGAGGAATAATTATTTTGCACGTAATAAAGAGGCACTTCCTTGCTGCGGCCATGGACCCAGCTGTCAGCCTCTCCACGTACAGTCCACGTCCGATGGAAGCCGTTCCTTGACCACGTTGACCACGCCGTGCCGAGAGCACTAGGGTGGTGGACGACGGCGAGGCCTAGGAAGGGGACGACGCGGAGTCGGGGAAGACGTGGCAGTGGATGCCCACGCATTGAGGAGTACGAGGGTTCACTGGTTTGCTGCGGTGTGAGGCTGCCGTCGCCGCAGAATAACAGGGGGTGTGGGTGAGTAGAGGGATGGCCTGGCCAACATTGGCAGTAGTAGTGGGAGGTGAGGCCTCTGCCGCATCGTAGCCGGCCAAGGGAGGTAGGAGCACGAGGCACAACCGGCGCTGGTTTGGGCGGCTGGAGCAAGAAGACCAGAGGTTCAAGAAGCACTACGGCTGTTGGATGGACATCGTATGGTCACTGGAGCTAGAATCATGGATATTGACTAAGTTGACAAAGCCCTCCGTCCCTGTCAACTTAGTAGGCCCACAAGTCAGCCTACCACTATACTAGGTCCCAGCTAACAGGGAGAGTATTCATTTTTTGTGCATAATAAGGAGGCACTTCCTTGCATGCGAAGATATAGCTGGTGGGTCCGAGCTGTCAGCGGCGGTAACGTTTTTTTCGTGAAATACAGAGGCCCTTTCGGTGGGTCCCTGATGTCAGGTGGAGGAATCATTATTTTGCACGTAATAAGGAGGCATTTCCTTGCGTGCGGTCGTGGACCCAGCCGTCAGCCTCTCCACGTATAGTCCACTTCAGATGCATGTCGGTTGTTGACCATGTTGACCAGGCCGCGTCGAGAGCACCATGGCGATGGACGACGGCGAGGCCTAGGAAGGGAACGACACAGAGGCAGGGAAGACTCGGCAGTTGTTTCCCATGCGGAGGGGAGTACGCCTGTACGAGGGTTTACTGGTTTGTCTGCCATCGCCGGAGAATAACAGCAGGTGTGGGTGAGTAGAGGGATGGCTAGGCCAGCGATGGGAGTACGCTGGGGTGGTGAGGCTTGCATGGCAGCACAGCCGGCCGCAGGGAGGAGGGAGCAGGCAGTCCCGCCGGCGCTTGTTTGAGCGCCTAGAGCAGGAAGAGCAGAGATTGAAGAAGCACGACGGTCGTTTGATGGACATCCAACAGTCACTGCTTGTGCGTCAACCTTTTTTTAGGAAAGCCTCAATTCTGTGGAAAACAGCATACAACCCATCTGCCATTATTTCTAATAATTTACAGCCCATTTGCTAATTCTTAAGGTTTTTTGGAACCCATTTTCTTTTTGTTAGCATTACAGCCATATTGTGGTCACGGTTAAAAAATTATACAAAATTTTTCATATTTCGGTGCGGTCCAAACTATTTTTAATCCCGAAATTTCGACTCACATTCAAACTGATTTTAAAAATAGATGTATATCAATATAAAATCCAACAAATTCTCCATGCATAAAAATTAATGTAATTTAAAATCTCAAAATGAAAAAAAGATATTTGAAACTAATTGCCGGTTTGATGTGTTTTAAAAATGTATAACCCATTTCTCATTACTGATAGGCCATTTTCTCAGCCAGCCGAATGAAGCTCTTCTCGTCTTGAAAGATTTGTAGCCCAACATGCCTGACAAAGCGACTTACTTGGCAAATCACAAAAAAACTGGGCTGTGGCCGTGGACCCAGCTGTCAGCCTCTCCACGTATAGTACTCTTCCGATGGAAGTCGGTCATTGACCACATTGACCATGCCGTGCCGAGAGCACCAAGGCGGTGGACGACGGCGAGGCCTAGGAAGGGGACAACGCGGAGCCGGGGAAGACGCGGCAGTGGATGCCCACGTGGAGAGGAGTACGAGGGTTCACTGGTTTGGCTGCAGTGTGAGGCTGCCGTCCCCGCAGAATAACGGGGGGTGTGGGTGAGTAAAGGGATACCCTGGGCCAGCGGTAGGAGTAGTAGGGGGCGGTGAGGCCTCCGCGGCATCACAGCCAGCCACGAGAGGCAGGAGCACGCGACATGACCGGTGTTGCTTTGGGTGGCTGGAGCAAGAAGACCAGAGGTTGAAGAAGCACTATGGCCGTTGGATGGACATCGTACGATCACTGGAGCTAGAATCATTCATATTGACTAAGTTGACAAAGCCCTCCGTCCTCGTCAACTTAGTAGGCCCACAAGTTAGCCACCCACTATGGTGGGTCCTAGCTAGCAGGGGGTATTCATTTTTTGGTGCATAATAAGGAGGCACTTCCTTGTGTGCAAAGATATAGCTGGTGGGTCTGACCTGTCAGCAGGGGGTACGTTTTTTTCACGAAATACAGAAGCCCTTCCCACGTATAGTGCACGTAAAGTGCGTAATAAGGAGGAACTTTCCTTGCTTGCGACCATGGACCTTGTGGGTCCCAGCCGTCAGGCTCCCCACGTATAGTCCTCTTTCGGTGACTCTCGTATGTTGACCATGCCGCGCCGAGCGCACCGAGGCGGTGGACGACGGCGAGGTCCCAGACTGGAACGACCCGGAGATGGGGAAGACGCGGTAGTGGAGTCGCAGACGGAGAGGAGTGGGAAACTTGACTGGTTCGGGTGCGGGGTGGGCCTACCCTCGGCAAAGAATAACAGTAGGTGCGGAGTGGAGGGATGGCCTGGCGGCCGGCGGGGTAGCGTTTCACTGAGGAGCGCAAGACAACGCCGCTGGACACCGAAGGCTGGAGCAGGCGGTTCCGGCAGCGCTGGGGGGAAGAAGACGAGAGATTAAAGAAGAATGCGGGCCATTGGATGTAAATCCAACGCCTTCTTAGGCTTCTACCTACTGGCCCACATGTCAGCCAGTCCATTTGTTTTTTTAGTCCATTTGGTGGGCTGGGTGAACCAATGATGTAGCATCTATGCAGCCCGTTTAAATCCCATTTGCATTTTTCTCGAAATCCGTGGACTTGCTGGGCTGGGTGAAAATATCATGTTGGGCTAGACGGAGAAATGTTATAAAAACATAAACACATGATTGCATGTCAGTAAAATCTTTGCAAGCTTATGTACGCAATTACTAGGAGTTAACTTGCGAAGTTATATAAAAAATTATTATTATTATTTTGTAAGAACTTTCAACTTACGAAATAAAGTATCATTTTAATTTGATGAGTTAATAGTAAGTGGGGTATTATTATTTTTTAGGCTAGACGTGGGATAGTTGAGTTGGTTCTAGGGAAAAGTACTGGGAGAAAACTCAGTTTACATCGAAAAAGAAAGTGGGAGAAAACTCAGAGACCTGCTGGGTCCACCTGAGGAGGGGAATATGTTGGGAGGAAGGAGATTCAAAGCACGGTAGCCGAGTGAACTAGTTTTTTATGGACAAGTGAACTAGTTTAGATACATAATCAAATAGCCACTAAAAAAAGCAACCAGGTTAATGGGTTCTTAAAAGAAATATTTCAGACAAAATAGATAATTACGACACATAGGCTAATGCATGAAACACTCAGATGATAAAGGTGCTTATAAACAGATAAAGTACAACATCTAGACCTTCCTGGCACGCTTGATCATGACGCTGCGGCTGTCCGTGTACTCGTCGGTTACGGGAAGCAGACACGCCCTCATGTCCAAGATCTGCCCTATACATGTCGTAGCATGCGTATGCGTCCTTGGCCACGTAGGTTATGTAGGCTAGATTCAGAGGTATCTCCCATGTGTTCAGGTCATCTTCTTTCATGTTGGCGTATCAGGGGTCGATGATGGTCTCAGCGAGGTCAACCACAGAGTCCTTCTCCTGCCCGTTGCTGATGATCTTGTATTGCTTCTGGATGTCGACAAGCTTGTTGCACCAGATGGCTGAATCGTCGCGTTCTTCCTTCTCTCCACCGTAGCGAAGGTGCAGTCAGCACTGTTGATGAAATGGGCGAATGCTCCAGAACCCGGTGCAGCCATAGGACTGAGGCAAGGCAGAGCTTCACCGAGTCCGTATCGTTGGTGTACATCACATTCAACTTGGTGCAGCCATAGGACTGAATGGCGAACTCAAAGGGGAACTCCTTGCTGAAGTCCATATCCAGCAGGCTCACCCCTCGGATCGCCATTGGAGTCTCTTCGAGTGAACGAGTGTGTAGGCGGTGGCAGCAGTTCGTTTTTCAGCTCTTGGGGAACTGGATTCAACAGTAAGTTGAGTGTGTACAGGCGACAACAGTTACTACCCCTCCCTCGTCCGCTGCACGCCCGGCAGAAGATGCACCCTCGGCGCATTGAAACGCTTCCATTAAGAAACCTACTCCGGCCACACGTTGGTTCACGAGCGGGTCTGTATTGGTACTGTAATAACAGGAGTTAGTGGTCACTTTACTTAAATTTAATTAGCTTTAATAGAAATTTATATTTAAAACAAGCAATGCATTCGCTCGTTCTATCAGTGCCACAGGATCAACATGCACAACAATTAGAATTATTATTCTTAGATCAGCACATTTGTCGCACTTTCACAAAGATAATACTACCAAGTTTGAACTGTTTGTTATGGTTGTTGTCCTCTGCATCATCATGCCGTGTTTCCCAGCTTGCAAGATTCAGAACCAACAAATAAGATCCAAATAATAAGTACAACAAAGATGCCTACACATCTCATTGATTCCCAGCTTGCAAGATTCAGAACCAACAAATAAGATCCAAATAATAAGTACAACAAAGATGCCTACACATCTCATTGATTCCCAACTTGCAAGATTCAGAACCAACAAATAAGATTCAAATAATAAGTACAACAAAGATGCCTACACATCTCACTGATTCCCAGCTTGCAAGATTCAGAACCAACCCATTAGAGCCTTTTGATAAAGTGAATATCAGGATTAAATCCATCTTGGCTAGCCATGTCATACAATCAAAGAACTTGGCGAATGCTCTTGACCGTCACAACATCTGTAGTTGAGTATTCCTGTTTGCACAACATGTTAGCACAACACAAACAAGGAGACAGGAGAGCACGATTTCGCTTTAATAACGGTCTCCTTGAACTCAACCTCCAGCTCTACTTGGATGAGGTCTGCCTGGAGTTCCATGATTCAATTCATGCGCCTTTTTCTGTAGTTCACCTGAAATGAATCAAAGATTGCATCATTCAGCTAGCAAGAAGTACTTGCTCTTGTGAGCTGGCAGGTTCTTCTTTAGTAGTTGCACTAAAATTGAGGAACATTAATGTTGGCTGTCCGGCTCATGTAAGGTGCAACTATTATTTTCTTATCCTTTTGTGCAGTTCCACTAAAATAAAGTGCCATTGTGGTGACAGTGGCGACTCCATCTTGTAAAGGCTAATAAATTGTTGCACGAGATTACCAGCAGAATTTGACGGAGATTTTGGAAACTCCAGTGACCATTTTGTGCAGTTCCACCAAAATTGAGAGATGTTGCCCACGTGACATTTTAGTTGAATTGCACAAGACACTCATTCCAAAAAAGTGTTTTGTGCACTTCACGAAAAGGTCACAATACCAATAAGGTCAAATAGATATCCCTATCTGCACAAAAAGATAGAAAGTGAACAGTTGCTGGTCAATAAGAATATACGAAACATATACAAGATGAAATGAAGCATCTTAATTATGTTCATGGCAATCACGCAAGGACAGTAGAAATTTTAAAACGTCAGCAATGCTTCATGTTACCAGAAGCATTACGATCAACAATGAGATTCCTCAAATATGGGATTACTTTAATTGTGGCATTGCTTGTTTACCAGCCATAGTAAATCAACATCAGCTAAAGAGTTGGTTTAAGGGCATGGGACCGTGGGGACACCAGGACACTCAGCAGCGTAAAGGAGCAACTTACTTATCATACTGGGGAAAATAGTAGGAGTGCCATTTGTAACACAGTTTAATTGCATCTTATCACTGGAGGCATTAGATTAACAATAGCACTGGTTAGACATGTCCGTAAGGTAATAGTGTGATCGCTTCATTTTACATGCGCCCTTACATTAACAACAGCAAAAGGTTGGTATAAGGACATGCGACAGTGGACGCATCAGCACAATGTACCTACAAGGAGGCATAAAGTGGTGATGCCGAGTTTGTTCATGCTATGTGAGGGCAACAAACCTAATCCTGGAGAACTTGTACTATGTGAGGGCAGCAAATCTAATCCTGGAGACCTTTTACTATGTGAGGGCAGCAAATCTAATCCTGGAGACCTTTTACTATGTGAGGGCAGCAAATCTAATCCTGGAGACCTTTTACTATGTGAGGGCAGCAAATCTAATCCTGAGACCTTTTACTATGTGAGGGCAGCAAATCTAATCCTGAGACCTTTTACTATATGAGGGCAGCAAATCTAATCCTGGAGACCTTTTACTATGTGATGGCAGCAAATCTAATCCTGGACATACTCTGTTGACTTGTCCACCAGTCGCCACTATCTATCCTTTTTTCAACCAATAATAGATCTGTTCCTTATCCAGTTTGTACTGCGTTTTCCCATTATTTCCCTTTTCAACCAAGAGACTGGTTGGGTATCCGGTCTCTACTACTTTCACCATATTATTTCCTCTTTGAATCAAGTCCTAGATTCATTCTACAACTTCCCCCCCTTTCTTTGTTGTTTGAAAAAACCCCTAGATTCGAATGCATGAAGTAGCTTTACCTCTAATAATACTAAAAAATTAGGTGGCTTTGGAAGAGCTGATGGGAGTAGAAAAAGATGCACATGCAGACACGTGGGGAGATGGGGCAGTAGAGCAAGTCCGCTTTCAAAGAACTTATACCCGAGGGTCGCCGGGATGTCGGCGGCGGCAGGTCGGATCTGCGGACAATACGGCAGGGAGGAAGAAGGGTCGGAGGATCTCCCGAGCCGGCGCTGTGTCGAAGAGAACGACACGGGCAGAGGATCGGGCTCCTCCGATAGCTGTGGGTTTCCTCCCTCGGCGGTGATGACCATGTGAACGATGCACCTTTTAGTCCTCTATACACACCGGCCGAAGGGATCCGGCCGGATCTGTGACCAGTGGTGAGCAGAGAGAAAATGTCGCTATCATTGTCTTGTTTATATCTGGAGAGGATGAGAGAATGAAGAGAGCAACCCTAGTAAAGCAAGCGCTTAGGCCCCTGCGTCCATATATAGTGGAGTGATTATCTTTTTTCTCTCCACAACAAGCGTTTCAATTTGTGTACGTGGCATTAAAGAAAAGAAACTCTCTATTTTAAGGTCACTACTGTACGACTCCTACTTACTACTAGTAGTACTACAGTATTGTTCACTTGTGCTCCCCGCCCCTCCATTCATTGAACAACCCCATGGGTGAATAAACATACAGTAAGTACTGTATTTATATAGAACGAACAAGCTCGAACTATTTTCACGTAGTTAAAAGTTGAGGGCGGGGCTTTTCCCGGGCAGTACGCGCGGCAGTTTTCGAGTAGGCGCTTTGATAGAGAGGCGAGGAGGGTGAGCGAGTGGGGCTGTGCGATTTGACGACACGTTACTTCTGGAAAGACTTGTGATATGACCACTCACTATAGTCATGAATTACTGGCGCTCTAACCGGGGTGATGCCCCCCTTCCGTTCCGCGCTCTAATCTGGTGCATGACACGTCGACCCGGATGCTGGCTCTCCCACATGTCGGAGTAGTAAGAAGGATCAAGGAATGATGCGGTATATACTAGTACTATACTACTCCCTCCGTTCCTAAATATAAGTCTTTGGAGAGATTTCACTATGGGCCACATACGGAGAAAAATGAGTGATTCTACACATAAAATGCATCTATATACGAAGACTTATATTTAGGAACGGAGGGAGTACTACTCAGGTCGGAGGAGTGCGAACCACGGCAACCCAGTGAACCAGCAGTGCGAACCACGGTAGCCCAGTAAACCAGCAGTAGAAAACAATGTGGTGATATGGCCATAAAAAACAATGTGCTACGGTCCACACTGTAGCATGTACAGTAACGCTCCTCTTTGTTTGGATCCCTGAGTTAGAGCTAGTTTGGGTTGAAATAGCCTCAAATTATCGAAACAAGACGGGTTAGTTTGAGCTAGTTTGCTCTAACCCAGCTAAAAAAACTAGCCCGGTGGAGAGGTTCTAATTGGGTTAGTTATCCTCGGGCCCACTAAAAGAGAACTAAAAAAATCTCCCCTGGCCGCACCAGATCGCTCCCCCCTCTCGCATGACTCCTCTCTGTTCCCCATAGGGCCGCCCGCCCAACCGCCGCTCGCCCTCTCTCTCCTTCGGCTGCCCTCTCCTTCCAGCCTCCGCCGACCTACTCCGGCCGCCCTCTCCCTACGGCCTTCGAAGGTCACCCCGCTCCCCCTTCACCAGTTGTTTTTCTCCCTCTGTCGTGCGCGGCGGCGGCGCATCTACCAGGGAGGTCACGAGAGGGTGAGTTTGTTCGTTCCTTCTCTGTCTCACGGCCATATCATTGATCTTGCTTGCTCTAGCGCTAATTCTGATTTGGAAAAGTAGATCCTGATCAAACTTGGTATAGATTTGTGGTGCACGCATGGAATTGTTTGATGCTTCTTGAGGAGGTAATAAATCTTTCTAGAGGCCCAAAGATTTAGTTCACCTTTCTAGGTATTTCAATTTCAGGCTTGCATTATTTCTAGAGGCCCAAAGATTCAATTCACCTTTCTAGGTATTTCAGTTTCATGCTTGCATTATTTCTAGAGGCCCAAAGATTCAGTTCACCTTTCTAGGTATTTCACTTTCAGGCTTGCATTATTTCTAGAGGCCCAAACATTCAGTTCACCTTTCTAGGTATTTTAGTTTCAGGCTTGCATTATTTCTAGAGGCCCAAAGATTCCGTTCACCTTTCTAGGTATTTTAGTTATAGGCTTGCATTATTTCTAGAGGCCCAAAGATTAAGTTCCCAGTCGGCGACAAGCAACCCTGCTACCCATGCTGGCGTCGACCTCAACTCGCAAGGGGCGGCGTCGGAGGGGTTCCAGGGGCTTGGGCTCTACAGAGCCTTCCTCTAGAGCGATGATGGCGAGCTCCTCCCTCGGTGCGTGAGGGGCTCCGGGCTCCCTCCCTATCGTGAATGACTTCCGTGATGAGTTAGCTCATTCTTTGTTTCATGAAGTGTTTTTTTATTTTGTGAAGCTTGATTGACGACTTGTATGTTTAAGTGGGATATCTCATTTTTATATACAAAGTAAAAACTATCATGTTTTGCATGCTTGATTTGTATAGATGGTTCGTTTATGTCAATTGTGAGCGGGAGGAGGCCACAGAAGAGCCGACCACACCAAGAGGGTGCTTGGATCCAAGGGACTTATTTTAGTCTGACTAAAAATAGTCTCTTTAAGAGGCTAAAGTTCCAAGCACCCCTGACTAAAGAGGGGCTAAAACTAGTCTTGAGAGTAATTTTTTTTAGTCAGGGGTACCCCTACTAAAATGTGGATTAGTCCTCTCTCTCCTCATTTAACTCCTCTCCTTTAACACATGCGAGTTATGGATTGGAGGGTTTGGAGGATAATAAATGCTCATTAACTTGATTTTAGTCTCTTTAGTATTTGGATCCAAGCATGGGTGAGGCAAGCAAGTTTTAGTCCCACTACTTTTAGTCACGGAACTAAAACGTATCCAAGCACCCTCCAAATCCGGCAGGAAATAGGGTCCAAAGTAGTCAAATGATTGAGATAGAGCATTTATTGTCAATCTAACCCTACCATCCATACACTTCTTTCGTTTAGAGTTAGTTCTGGGTTAGAATCTAACTCTAACCTCCAACTGAGTTAGAGTTTCTTCATCTCGGTTCATCGCCATCATACTTTCCCCATTCCTGTGTTTTCAGTATCCTGTGAATCAAAGAGGCCCTTTTTTGCGGGAA
This sequence comes from Triticum dicoccoides, assembly GCF_002162155.2. NCBI lineage: Eukaryota > Viridiplantae > Streptophyta > Magnoliopsida > Poales > Poaceae > Triticum > Triticum dicoccoides. Next base: position 98,870,152 of record NC_041383.1, read on the forward strand.
AAATCAAAGAGGCCCTTAGACTGGTTTAGGTCCGGTCATTTTTTATAAACATGTTATATCCAAAATTTAATGAACGTGCTCTGGTTTCCATGAAAATAATCCGGTTTCATGTAGTAATTCATTCATTTATTTATTCTTTTACGAGGGGTTTGCATGTAATTCGTGAGGTCTGAAATGTAAAGTACCCCGGCATATGCTCCGAGTGGTGCATGCACTACGACCCAGATGCTCTATGTCCCACATGTGGGCGAATGGGAGCACGTGGAAATAGCCTAGGAGTACATATAGGAGGATAAATGCGTGAAAAAATATGTACTGTGAAGCGTAGCCGCGATTCGAAAAGGAGACCTAAAGTGATGACAGCTATAGGTCGCACGCACCCAACTAGTGGTACTAGACATACGACTAATTTTCCCCTCAAAAAAGAGAGGCACGAGTGCTCAGTACTCCTATTCTATAAACACGAGTCCCATCTGACAACAGTGTCCGTGCTACAGCTAGCTCTCCTCCCTCGTTTCTCTCTTCTAATTCTAAACTCGGGCGACGCTCGGTGGGCGGGGTGGGTTTGCTCAACTATGGCCCCATCTCACAGTGAAAATATTACGACTGGAATAAAAATGCCATATACTCCCTCCGTTCATAAATATAAGCCTTTTTAGATTTTCAAATGGAATACAACATACAGATGTATGTAGACATAGTTTAGAGTGTAGATTCACTCATTTTGCTCCGTATGTAGTAGTCACTGGCTGGAATCTTTAGAAAGACTTATATTTGGGAACGGAGGGAGTACTATACTAATAAAACATTAAGGCCACGAGGCGATGCAGTGCTGGTTACAGGAGGCAAGAAGAAGAGATGCATCCATCGACGATGTCCACCTCCTCGACTCAGGGCGCCGACCCACCGAACGACGCCTAAGTAGTAGCGGCTTTTGTGGCCAGGTCGACGTGCTTCTGAACAATGGCGTCCAAAGATTCCAGCCGCTGGAAGAAGGCCAACGTCTTTCTGTCCTCGCTTGCCTTGTAGTGGCCTATGTAGACGATTTCCTCGTAGACGTGGATGTGCAGGTCAACGGTTTCTTGCACGGCGAGCGCGGCCTTGAGGTGCACATTCTTTGTTGCGACCTCCGGCACCTGCAGGGCCACTAGGGCTTGAAAGAGTTCGTCACCATGGAGGCCGATGAGGGTGGCAGGCAATGAGGAGCCTGGGCACGCGGGCTGGAGCAGTACGGCAAGGTCGTCTGTGCACTTCTTGACGGCGGTGAACTTGCGGATGGAGTTGACCATCATGTCGTCCATGCGAGAGGCGAAGCCAGCATCGGCGAGGGCTATGATGCCTGCGGTCGCCAGCACTGTCTGGAAACGCTGCGCGGTGTGGGGCCGCAGGCTGGCGCCTTGGATGATTTGGCACAGCCGCCTGCCGCTCGCGTCCATCGCCTCCATAGGTGCTTGTGGCTTCTGGTCACTTGGTCTTGGATTGGAGTGAGCAGTGTTGCGCAGAGACTTGGGAGTAGATGGATTGGAGTGGTGGGGCGCCTTTATTATATGAGAGTCCAAACTCTGTTGCATTCACATCGTGCTGGCTCTATTCTGCTTCTCCAATTAATTCCCTCTGCATGTAATTGAGGATGCATCATTGACCATTCAACGTCTCGGGAATGGTGGGAAGGGGCTGATGCCTTCCCACCCACCCAGGTTCAAGGCATGGTACTTGCAATTTGGGTTTGTTGCACCAATTATACTGTAGGGGGTTCCCTTACAGTCTTTCTGTCAAAAAACCCCCCCTCTCCCTCCTTGGCATTCAAGCACCTATGGACCCGTCGACGATGAGGTGCCTATGGTGACTTTGTAAATTTCAAGATGATAGTGCCGTGCATGTGTGCGTTCATAGGGGTGAGTGTATGCGCGTGTATATGAGCGCTTGCGTCTGTACTGTGTCAAAAAAATAACGTAAATGCGTGTCAAAAAGAGACTAGTCAGTTTACTCAATATTGTGCACCTCGGAGAGGAAAATGATATAACTAGTATGTATTTATTTACGGTGCAGATTCACTCATTTTGCTCCATATGTACTCCGTCTCGGTGTAGTCTAGTCACTTGTTGAAATCTCTAGAAGGGCAAATACTCCTTTCTGGTTTACAGGGCTATACTAGCAAGTAGTTGTACGTACTAGTACAATAGTGGGCTCACATAGCAATTTTGTCTCATGCAACGTTCGGTTTGCGCTTGGCTCTTCGCCTCTTCGAGAAGACGGACAATGATGTTACTACTACTGCTTCTACAGTGTCGAATCCACTACTGCATGTCCGTCCACCGCGAGCAGGACGGATAGCTTGTTGTAGAAGTACTATTAAGCAAAAGCCTGTCCTCGTTTGCGAGCAACCGCGCGCATGGGCGAGGGAGAAGGCGTGTAGTAAAATCAAGCTTCTCCTCGTTGTACGAGTTAACACGAGACATCATAGCACTGGCCCCACATGCTTGCCTCTAAACTTGGCTGAAAGACCCGCAATGTACAATATATTTGCTGCAACCTCTAACATTTACCCACCACAAATTAAAATATATGTGGCCGTATGCATCGTTCTGATGCAGAGGCCGGGGAGTCCCTCCTTTTCAAAAAAAACAAATTAAAATATATATTCCTGTCTTGACCAGATGAGCATGCAAACTACAATCACCAGGGTGATAGGTAGGGCTAGAAGACTATTTTAATTTTTTTTAAAACTTCGAGACGACCACATAGCATGGAGCCAACCCGAACGATTTTAAGCTTGCAGGCACGGTACATGCTATCCTAGACTACTCTACACATGGAACTGTCACACAAGCGTCCGGGCTGCGCTTGTCTCTTTGCCTCTTCGGGAAGTCGAACAATGATGGAGTACTACTGCATTGGAGGAGTACTATAGTACGCTTCTGGCCATCTGACACCGATTGAACTGCTGCATGTCCACTACGTGCGGGAGGGAGAGTGTGTAGCGAAAGCTTCTCCATGTCTTGCCAGCCACCACACTCAAGGGCGAGGGAGGGACTCTCCTGCCTTTGCGTGTATGACAGGTGGGCCCGACAGGTGTGTGGCCAACCTGTCATACAGCCAAAGGCAGGTGCAGTTAAGTCCGCGAGGGAGAGGATAATCAAACTTCTCATTGATGTATGAGTTGACGCGACACATCAAAGCACTGCACTCGATATATTTCAATAATTTGCGTTTACCGATGCATTAATTACAATGCATGCATGCATGCCGTGACTCTCCTTTTGATACTTGCATCTGTTGATTTAATGCACCTTGAAGTAGTACTCCCTCCGATATACTTTGCGTATAACTTTTTCTTGTTTTTCTCAGATTAGTCTGTGCGTCCGTGTTGGTTTCCATCTGTGCCCCCTCTCGATTAGTTCTGCCCCCATTAATCGCACTAGTTTCCAGAGCAGAAAATGGCTACAGGAAAATGCATGCAGCGCCGGATGCGGCTTGACCGCCTAGGGAAGCCAACTCAAGCGAAAAGGGAGGAGGACCAGCCAACCATTGCATGCTCATTTACTATCGATATTTATGCAGCTTACTCATGCGCAGGGGCAAATTTGTCCAGAAAACTCAAACTACTGCCTTCCTTGGTATGCGGGAGGAGAGTTATGCGCAAAGTATAAAATATGTGACGGTAAAGCTTTGTAATGCCCCGGCCCAAGTGAGAGATGGTTGTGCACGAGGAGGGCGAGATCATGCAGACGAAACAGGAACCGACGAGGGAGCTCACTAAGGTCTCGATGGACCTCACCGTGCTCCACTGCCCCTTGTGCCTCCGCCCCTTGACGCCTCCAGTGTATGAGGTTCGAATACACCTCGTCCATTCGGCTGATTGAGCAAGGTGCAGGCTTCTTGATTGATGTGATGTTCGATTGATTTCTGCAGTGCAAGGGAGGGCACCTGGCCTGCACTGACTGCCGCGTCGAGCGCCCCGGGAACTAGCGGCAGTGCCAGAAGTGCGAGTGCGGCGGTGGCTTCAACGTGCGGAACACGATGGTGGACGCCATCATTTCGTTGCTGAGGGTGGAGTGCCCGCACGAAGGCTGTGGGATCTACGTCACTTACCACAAGCTCGCCGATCACCAGAGCGTGTGTCCGCTCGCGCCTTGCAAATGCCCCGTGCTCATCTGCGGCTATGAAGGCCCGTCGCCGGCGCTCTACCACCACATCAGCAATGCGCATCCCATGCCCGTGCACAGGATCCAGTACGGCAAGGTGCTCCAACTTCAAGTGCCACTATCGGAGCCACGGCTCTTGCTGTTCGCGGAGGAGGATGGCCGCGCGTTTTTCTTGGTCGGCGGCGTGCTCGACATCGGCACGCCTATCGCCGTGTCGGTGGTCTGCATCAGAGCGGGGGCGTCCCCACTGCCTCACTACGTGGCCAAGCTATGGGCGAACGGCCCGCCGGGGGAGCCCGAAGGCACGACCAACACTGTCAAGGTGGAAATGGAGGTGACAAGCAGCAAGGATCCCGGCGATGTCGACGTGCATGAGCTGACCTTCTTCACAGTTCCGCCCAAGCTACTGGCCAGGGCTAAGCTGGTGTCCCTCCACATTCAGATTGACAAGCTCACGTCCTAAATGTTTCTACAGTGCCTTCTGTTTATCTTAGTAATATGCTAATATAGGGATTACCTTGGTCTACTTTAGCTTAAGAAATGGTGGGTTTCGGTGGCGATGCAGCAATTACTTTGACATCAGATCAGTAATTTCCAACAGTCGAACGGATATTTTGTGTCTGTTGGATATAAAGTTCCTTTGGGTAAGAAGTACTAGATAAAAGGAGATGTCTGTAGACATATTTTAGTTTTAGATATGTCCCTTTTTATCCATTTTGTTGACAATCACTCCCTCCGTTCCACAATACATGCCTTCCATTTGTCAAAATATAGATATATCTAGACATGTTTTAGTATCTAGGTACATCCATGATGGAGCCAGTTGGATGGTTGAGAACACTACAATTCGTAGCTACAGATGCGTGTGTGACTCTCAGATGCAGAAGCCGGGGGTCATCATCCTCCTTTTCGAGAAAAAACAGATGCGTGTGTGAGAGGATGAGTGTGTGCGTGCACCTCTTCTCTTCCTGTATAACATACTAAACTCAGAGTACAAGTTTTTGTGGGTGGCACAATGGTGCGTGCGAGAAGTCCCGAGAGATAGGTTTAATGCATCTAAAGAAAGACTAGCCTATAGCTCGCCACGCGGCTATTCCTGTCGAACGCCCCATTAACCGTAAGATATGTATATGATGGTGCCAGTTATTGCACGTAAACAGTAGAAAAAGTACACCACGGTCGAGAACACGTGCCCACGTAACGCCATCCGGGAATAGTGCCGCACTTCGAAACTAGAACCGTCAATAATTTTTAAGCTTGCGTCTCGTCACATTCCAAATTACTCCATGCTATATTGAATTGCAAACCTGTTCACACCGATCACAACCTAAATGGTTTCCCACTTAGGAGCGTATTAGTACTCAGTTATAAATACTAGTATGCCAAGATGACTGCACATTCCTCCTCAACTCCTCATCCACAAAAACAAACAAGTCATTCAGCATCCTTCCCTTGCATCTGCCATGGCCAGCGTGAGTGCTGGGTCGAGATATTGCCACCAGGGAGAGGCGAGCATGGAAGCGGAAGCACGAGAGATGTCCCGCCTCACTGCGAGAGCAGCCGACATGTCCCGCCGCGCGGAAGTAGCAGCATTGAGGTCCCGCCGCGCCGCTGAAGCAGCACGGAGGTCCCGCCGTGCCGTCGATGCAGCAGACTGGTCTGGCCACGCCGCAGAAGAAGCAGAGATGTCCCGCTGCGCCACGAATGCAGCAGAGATGTGCCACCGCACCGCGGCGGCTTGGGAAAATTTCTCGCGGTCAAGCGACGACTGTTACAGGAGCATGCATGCGATTGTCCATAGCCAGATGGATCAGATCTCCGGCTGGGCGAGGTTGCAGGACGACATGAAAGCCTCGTTTGAACAGGCTACCAGCGTCATCCGACAACTAAGAGAAGGCAATGAGAGGCTCCAAGCCGAGTGCGACCTGCTGAGGGACAAGATCGTCCGAAGTGCAGACCAGCAGGAGGAGACCAGTGCCTTGTTAAAGAGGACCGGCGTCATCGTCAAGAAACTTATGGACGAGAATGACATGCTCCGCAACAAGCGCCAAAGGCTGGTGGAGGAATCCGTGGATGTTCTCAAGCAGCGTCTTGAGGACACGAAAGAGCTCATCGCCGCTTGTCGCGGAGACTAGTTCCCGTGGCCTGCAGCAACGCATCAAGAAAGTAGAGATCAGCGAGCCAGATCCTTGTCTTCCTTCTTCTTTTGCCCTTGTGTATTTCAGGCGTAGCCGCATGTGGCTTTTTAAATTATCTTTCTAATTATGTAAGACAATTAATAGTCCTTATCTTTCTTTGGAAGATCAATGTTGCAAGGCTGGAATGAAGAAAACTCTTGCTGTGGTGACCCTGGCATTGCTATTCTTCTAGTTGCTGCTGGGTTTCCTTCAGTTTCCTGGTTTCTTTTGATGTAATAATCGGTTTAGGATGTGGATTGTGTCGTCGGTTGTGAAATGTTGGGTTCTAGCATGGATGTTTGGCCTTTGTTGGCCTCTTGGGATGTTGCGATTTCAATCTGGTAGCTTTTAGTCCTTCGTGTTAGGCTGGAGTTGTGCTGAACTTCTTGTGAATTGTGGTGGTTTTCAGTAATGAAAATCGGAAGGGGCAAGCCCTTCTTTGATCAAAAAAGTTAATCGTCCTTATATATTCATTAGTCTTGCTATAAGTTGCAGTAGATGCTATATAGGTCCGTCGGATCTTACATCAAGATCCGTGCTTTTAGATTTTCTTTTCTCTCTCTTAAATGTCAGTCGAATGAGACATAGCCACGCCATTAAACAGAGGCTCAGGCGCCATTAATGGAGACTTTGGGAGAGAGGTGGATGGCAGATGGTGGTCAAAGGGCTCTCCTCCCGATAAGCACGCACAGGGGTCTGATTGCACGCCTCTCGTACTCAAATAGCTACCCTGCACAACGCCTCCTAGCTAATAAAAAATGGGGACGCGTGGAGGCACGTAAATGGTACTAGTAAGTAGAACGCCCACGGTTTCGATAATACTTGTGTTTCGATTGTAACGTGACAGCACTTGTTCCAAAATGACTTTGTTGATTGTTAATGTGTGCGCCTTCGCAAATCGGACTTCAAATTTACCACAGCATGTTGGTGCCATGTCATGGCACCAAGCCAAGTTTCATTATTTTCATGCGTGTTTTGGATTTATAGGAATTAAAAAACTAAGTTTCTCAATGTTTCCAACCCAGCCACGACGCCCAGAATTTTGAATTTCATTCCCATTTCTTGCATGGAACCTAGAAATTTACCCGAGGACACACATGTGATTTTTCAACCAACTTTGGTGAACTGAAACATGTGCTTGTATTTCAAATTTGAATTATTTACACAAAGGTGACACAGTCCCTCCCAGAACCATGAGCCTTCTTGAGAGAAGCTCCGATTTGCAAGAAGCTTATACCAAAATTTGTTCCTATTCGGCCAATTGTTTTTACCACGGCATGGTACTACCATGACATGACACCATGCCAAGTTTCATGATTTAAAACCAAGTTTCTCAATGTTCTCGACCGAGCCATGATGCCCAGATGTTTGAATTTTATTCTCATTTTTTGCATGGGACCTACTCCCTCCTTCCATCTATATAGAGCCTAATGTGTTTTTCAAGACAGCCTTTGACTATTGACAAGATTAATAGCACATGAGATGTATACTATGAAAATTATATTATTGGAAGCTCCTTTGACATACAAATTTGAAGGTATGCTTTGTGTAAGTTGCATGTCATATATTATTGCTCTAACGTTTGGTCAAAGTTAGCCTCAAAAAACGCATTAGGACCTATATAGATGGAAGGAGGGAGTAGAAATTCACCCGAGGACACAAATGTGATTTTTCAACCAACTTTGGTGCACGGGAGCATGTGCTTGTAGTTCAAATTTGAATTATGCACATTAAATGACCAAAAACTCAATTAATGTGTAAATAAGGCCAAACGAAGCCGGGATAATTCCAAAATTTAACAGGGCACTCATGTAGTTCTATGTTGCCTTTGTAAATAAACTCAAGGGGCACAACGTATATCGTTTCGCACTCAAAGGTGGCATGTTCCCTCTCAGAACCACGAGCCTTCTTGAGAGAAGCTTCGGTTTGCAAGAAGCTTATACCAAAATCTGTTCCTATTCGGCCAATTTTTTTACCACAACATGGTAGTACCATGACATGACATTCATGCCAAGTTTCATGATTTTCAGACGTGTTTTGGATTTACAAGAATTTTAAAACCAAATTTCTCAATGTTCTCGGCCGAGCTATGATGCCCAGATGTTTTAATTTTATTCTCATTTCTTGCATGGGACCTAGAAATTCACCCAAGGACACAAATGTGATTTTTCAACCAACTTTGGTGCACGAGAGCATGTGCTTGTAGTTCAAATTTGACTTATGCACATTAAATGACCAGAAACTCAATTAATGTATAAAAATTGACAAACGAACCCGGAATAATTCCAAAATTTAACAGGGCACTAATGTAGTTCTATGTTGCCTTTGTTAAGAAACTCAAGGGGGGGGGCAGCGTATATTGTTTCACACTCAAAGGTGGCACATTCCCTCTTAGAACCACGAGCTTCCAAATCGGCCCAATTTTTTACCACAACATGTTAGTGCCATGACATGACACCATGCCAAGTTTCATGATTTCCATGCGAGTTTTGGATTCACATGAATTTAAAATCTAAGTTTCTCGATGTTCTCGACCGAGTCATGACGCCCAGATGTTTGAATTTCATTCTCATTTCTTCCATGGGACCTAGAAATTCAACCAAGGACACACATGTGATTTTTCAACCCACTTTGGTGCACCGGAGCATGTGCATGCAATTCATATTTAGATTATGCACATTAAAAGTCCAGAAACTCAATTAATGTATAAAAAGGCCAAATGAACCCGAAATAATTCCAAAATTTAACAGAGCACTCATATAGTTCTATGCTGCCTCTGTAAATAAAATCAGGGGGGAAGCAGCGTATATCATTTCGCAAACAAAGGTGACACGTTCCCTCCCGGAACCACGAGGCTTGTTGAGAGAATCTCCGGTTTTGCAAGAGGCTTATTGTTGGGGAACATAGCAGAAATTCAAAATTTTCCTACGTGTCACCAAGATATATCTATGGAGAAACCAGCAACGAGGGGAAGGAGAGTGCATCTACATACCCTTGTAGATCGCTAAGCGGAAGCGTTCAAGAGAACGGGGTTGAAGGAGTCGTACTCGTCGTGATCCAAATCACCGGAGATCCTAGTGCCGAACGGACGGCACCTCCGCGTTCAACACACGTACAACCCGGTGACGTCTCCCATGCCTTGATCCAGCAAGGAGAGAGGGAGAGGTTGAGGAAGACTCCATCCAGCAGCAGCACAACGGCGTGGTGGTGATGGAGGAGCGTGGCAATCCTGCAGGGCTTCGCCAAGCACCGCGAGAGAGGAGGAGGACTTGGGAGAGGGGGAGGGCTGCGCCAGGGGCAAGGGTGAAGCTCCCATGCGCCTCCCCACTATATATAGGGGTGGAGGGGGCTGGTTTCTTGACCTCCAAGTCCATTGGGGCGTTGGCAAAGGTGGGAGGAAAGAAATCACATCATTTCCTTCCCCACCGATTGTTATCCCCCCTTTTTAGGGATCTTGATCTTATCCCTTTGGGATATGATCTTATTCCTTCTAAGGGGGGATCTTGGTGCGCCTTGACCAGGGGTGTGGGGCCTTGCACCCACTACCCACGTTCATGTGGGTCCCCCCATGCACGTGGGCCCCACTCTGGAACCTTCTAGAACCTTCCCGGTACAATACCGAAAAATCCCGAACATTTTCCTGTGGCCAAAATAGGACTTCCCATATATAAATCTTTACCTCCGGACCATTCCGGAACTCCTCGTGATGTCCGGGATCTCATCCGGGACTCCGAACAACATTCGGTAACCACATACAAACTTCCTTTATAACCCTAGCGTCATCGAACCTTAAGTGTGTAGACCCTACGAGTTCGGGAACCATGCAGACATGACCGAGACGTTCTCCGGTCAATAACCAACAGCGGGATCTGGATACCCATGTTGGCTCCCACATGTTCCACGATGATCTCATCGGATGAACCATGATGTCAAGGACTCAATCGATCCCGTATACAATTCCCTTTGTCTAACGGTATTGTACTTGCCCGAGATTCGATCGTCGGTATACCGATACCTTGTTCAATCTCGTTACCGGCAAGTCTCTTTACTCGTTCCGTAACACATCATCCCGTGATCAACCCCTTGGTCACATTGTGCACATTATGATGATGTGCTACCGAGTGGGCCCAGAGATACCTCTCCATCACACGGAGTGACAAATCCCAGTCTCGATTCGTGCCAACCCAACAGACACTTTCGGAGATACCTGTAGTGCACCTTTATAGCCACCCAGTTATGTTGTGACGTTTGGTACACCCAAAGCATTCCTACGGTATCCGGGAGTTGCACAATCTCATGGTCTAAGGAAAAGATACTTGACATTAGAAAAGCTTTAGCATACGAACTACACGATCTTTGTGCTAGGCTTAGGATTGGGTCTTGTCCATCACATCATTCTGCTCATGATGTGATCCCGTTATCAACGACATCCAATGTCCATGGTTAGGAAACTATAACCATCTATTGATCAACGAGCTAGTCAACTAGAGGCTTACTAGGGACATGGTGTTTTCTATGTACCCACACATGTATCTGAGTTTCCTATCAATACAATTATAGCATGGATAATAAACGATTATCATGAACAAGGAAATATAATAATAACTTAATTTATTATTGCCTCTAGGGAATATTTCCAACAGTCTCCCACTTGCACTAGAGTCAATAATCTAGTTCACATCGCCATGTGATTAACACTCACAGGTCACATCGCCATGTGACCAACATCCAAAGAGTTTACTAGTGTCACTAAACTAGTTCACATCATCATGTGATTAAGAATCAATGAGTTCTGGGGTTTGATCATGTTTTGCTTGTGAGAGAGGTTTTAGTCAACGGATCTGCAACATTCAGATCCGTATGTACTTCGCAAATCTCTAGGTCATATTGTAAATGCTGCTTCCACACTCCAATTGGAACTATTCCAAATGGTTGCTCCACTATATGTATCCGGTTTGCTACTCAGAGTCATTCGGATAGGTGTTAAAGCTTGCATCGACGTAACTCTTTACGCCGAACTCTTTATCACCTCCATAATCGAGAAACATGTCCTTATTACTCCAAGGACAATTTTGACCGCTATCTGGTGATCCACTCCTTGATCACCTTTGTACCCTCTTGCCAGACATGTGGCAAGGCACACATCAGGTGCGGTACTTAGCATAGCATACTGTAGAGCCTACATCTAAAGCATAGGGGATGACCTTCGTCCTTTCTTTCTTTTCTGCCGTGGTCGAGCTTTAAGTCTTAACTTCATACCTTACAACTCAGGAAAGAACTCCTTCTTTGACTGATCCTATCTTAAACACCTTCAATACCATGTCAAGGTATGTGCTCATTTGGAAGTACCATTAAGCGGTTTTTGATCTATCCTTATAGATCTTGATGCTCAATGTTCAAGTAGCTTAATCCAGGTTTTCCATTGAAAAACACTTTTCAAATAACCCTATATGCTTTCCAGAAATTCTACATCATTTCTGATCAACAATATGTCAACAACATATACTCATCAGAAATTCTATAGTGCTCCCACTCACTTCTTTGGAAATACAAGTTTCTCATTAACTTTCTATAAATCCAAAATCTTTGATCATCTCATCAAAGCGTACGTTCCAACTCCGAGATGCTTACTCCAGTCCTTAGAAGGATCGCTAGAGCATACCTTTTAGCATCCTTAGGATCGACAAAACCTTTCTGATTGTATCGCATACAACCTTTCCTTACGAAAATTGGTAAGGAAACTCGTTTTGACATCCATCTGCCAGATTTCATAAATGCAGCTTGTGCTAATATGATTCCGATGGACTTTAAGCATCGCTACGGATGAGAAAATCTCATCGTAGTCAACTCCTTGAACTTGTGAAAAACTCTTCGCCACAAGTCGAGCTTCATAGATGGTGACATTACCATCCACGTCTGTCTTCTTCTTAAAGATCCATTTATCTCAATGGCTTGCCGATCATTGGGCAAGTCCACCAAAGTCCATGCTTTGTTTTGATACATGGATCCTATCTCAGATTTCATGGCTTCTAACCATTTGTCGGAATTTGGGCCCACCATCGCTTCTCCATTGCTCGTAGGTTCATTGTTGTCTAGCAACATGACCTTCAAGACAGGATTACTGTACCACTCTGAAGCAGTACGCATCCTTGTCACCCTACGAGGTACGGTAGTGACTTGATCCAAAGTTTCATGATCACTATCATAAGCTTCTACTTCAATTGGTGTAGGTGCCATAGGAAAAACTTCTTGTGCCCTGCTACACACTAGTTGTAGTGATGGTTCAATAACCATATCAAGTCTCCACCTTCCTCCCACTCAACTTTTTGAGACAAACTTTTCCTCGAGAAAGGACCCGATTCAAGAAACAATCCCTATTGCTTTCGGATCTGAATTAGGAGGTATACCCAACTGTTTTGGGTGTCCTATGAAGATGCATTTTATCCGCTTTGGGTTCAAGCTTATCAACCTAAAACTTTTTCACATAAGCGTCGCAGCCCCAAACCTTTAAGAAATGACAACTTATGTTTCTCTAAACCATAGTTCACACGGTGTCATCTCAACGGAATTACGTGGTGCTCTATTTAAAGTGAGTGCGGTTGTCTCCAATGCCTAACCCATGAATGATAGTGGTAATTCGATAAGAGACATCATGGTATGCACCATATCCAATAGGGTGCAGTTATTATGTTCGGACACACCATCACACTATGGTGTTCCAGGCGGTATTGGTTGTGAAACAATCTCCACAATGTCTTAATTGTGTGCCAAACTCGTAACTCAGACACTCATCTCTATGATCATATCATAGACATTTTATCCTCTTGTCACGATGATCTTCAACTTCACTCTGAAATTACTTGAACCATTCAATAATTCAGACTTGTGTTTTCATCAAGTAAATATACTTAGTATCTACTCAAATCATCCGTGAAGTAAGAACATAACGATATCCACTGCGTGCCTCAGCACTCATTGGACTGCACACATCAAAATGTGTTACTTCCAACAAGTTGCTTTCTTGTTCCATTTTACTAAAAACGAGGCTTTCAGTCATCTTGCCCATGTGATATGATTTGCATGTCTCAAGTGATTCAAAATCAAGTGAGTCCAAACGGTCCATCTGCATGGAGTTTCTTCATGCGTATATACCAATAGACATGGTTCACATGTCTCAATCTTTTCAAAAACGAGTGAGTCCAAAGATCCATCAACATGGAGCTTCTTCATGCGGTTTTATGACTTACATGGCAGTGCCACAAGTAGGTGGCACTATCATTACTATCTTGTATCTTTTGGCATGAACATGTGTATCACTACAATCGAGATTCAATAAACCATTCATTTTGGGTGCAAGACCATCGAAGGTATTATTCAAATAAATAGAGTGACCATTATTCTACTTAAATGAATAACCGTATTGCGATAGACATAATCCAATCATGTCTATGCTCAACGCAAACACCAAATGACAATTATTCAGGTTTAATACTAATCTTGATGGTAGAGGGAGCGTGCGATGTTTCATCACATCAAACTTGGAAACACTTCCAACACATATCGTCAGCTCACCTTTAGCTAGTCTCCGTTTATTCCGCAGCCTTTTATTTCGAGTTACTAACACTTAGCAACCGAACCGGTATCTAATACCCTGGTGCTACTAGGAGTACTAGTAAAGTACACATTAACATAATGTATATCCAATATACTTCTATCAACCTTGCCAGCCTTCTCATATACCAAGTATCTAGGGTAATTCTGCTCCAGTGGCTGTCCCCCTTATTACAGAAGCACTTAGTCTCGGGTTTAGGTTCAACCTTGGGTTTCTTGACTGGAGCAGCAGCTGATTTGCCGTTTCATGAAGTATCCCTTCTTGCCCTTGCCCTTCTTGAAACTAGTGGTTTCACCAACCATCAACAATTGATGCTCCTTCTTGATTTCTACTTTCGCGGTGTCAAACATCGTGAATACCTCAAGGATCATCATATCTATCCCTGATATGTTATAGTTCATCACGAAGCTCTAGCAGCTTGGTGGCAATGACTTTGGAGAAACATCACTATCTCATCTGGAAGATCAACTCCCACTCAATTAAAGTGATTGTTGTACTCAGACAATCTGAGCACAAGCTCAACGATTGAGCTTTTCTCCCTTAGTTTGCAGGCTAGGAAAATCGTCGGAGGTCTCATGCCTCTTGACATGGGCACGAGCCTGAAATCCCAATTTCAGCCCTCGAAACATCTCATATGTTCCACGATGTTTCGAAAACGTCTTTGGTGCCTGTACTCTAAACCATTTAACTGAACTATCACGTAGTTATCAAAACGTGTATGTCAGATGTTTGCAACATCCACAGACTACGTTTGAGGTCCAGCACACCGAGCGGTGCATTAAGGACATAAGCCTTCTACGAAGCAACGAGGACAATCCTTAGTATACGGACCTAGTCCGCATAATTGCTACTATGAACTTTCAACTAAATTTTCTCTAGGAACATATCTAAAACAGTGGAACTAAAGTGCGAGCTTACGACATAATTTGCAAAGATCTTTTGACTATGTTCAGGATAATTAAGTTCATCTCATGAACTCCCACTCAGATAGACATCCCTCTAGTCATCTAAGTGATTACATGATCCGAGTCAACTAGGCCGTGTCCGATCATCACGTGAGACGGACTAGTCATCATCGGTGAACATCTTCATGTTGATCGTATCTACTATACGACTCATGCTCGACCTTTCGGTCTCTTGTGTTCCGAGGCCATGTCTGTACATGCTAGGCTCGTCAAGTCAACCTAAGTGTTTCGCGTGTGTAAAACTGTCTTACACTCGTTGTATGTGAACGTAGGAATCTATCACACCCGATCATCACGTGGTGCTTCGAAACGACGAACTTTCGCAACGGTGCACAGTTAGGGGGAACACTTTCTTGAAATTTTAATGAGGGATCATCTTATTTACTACCGTCGTTCTAAGCAAATAAGATGCATAAACATGATAAACATCACATGCAATCAAAAAGTGACATGATATGGCCAATATCATTTTGCTCCTTTTGATCTCCATCTTCGGGGCTCCATGATCATCATCGTCACCGGCATGACACCATGATCTCCATCATCATGATCTCCATCATCGTGTCTCCATGAAGTTGTCTCGCCAACTTATTACTTCTACTACTATGGCTACCGGTTAGCAATAAAGTAAAGTAATTACATGGCGTTTGTTCAATGACATGCAGGTCATACAATAAATTAAGACAACTCCTATGGCTCCTGCCGGTTGTCATACTCATCGACATGCAAGTCGTGATTTCTATTACAAGAACATGATCAATCTCATACATCACATAGCATTCATCACATATCATTCATCACATTCTTCTTGGCCATATCACATCACATAGCATACCCTGCAAAAACAAGTTAGACGTCCTCTAATTGTTGTTTGCATGTTTTACGTGGCTACTATGGGTTTCTAGCAAGAACGTTTCTTACCTACGCAAAACCACAACGTGATATGCCAATTGCTATTTACCCTTCATAAGGACCCTTTTCATCGAATCCGTTCCGACTAAAGTGGGAGAGACTGGCACCCGCTAGCCACCTTATGCACCAAATGCATGTCAGTCGGTGGAACCTGTCTCACGTAAGTGTATGTGTAAGGTCGGTCCGGGCCGCTTCATCCCACAATACCGTCAAAACAAGATTGGACTAGTAATGGTAAGCATATTGAACAAAATCAACGCCCACAACTACTTTGTGTTCTACTCGTGCAAAGAATCTACGCAATAGACCTAGCTCATGATGCCACTGTTGGGGAACGTAGCAGAAATTCAAAATTTTCCTACGTGTCACCAAGATCTATCTATGGAGAAACCAGCAACGAGGGGAAGGAGAGTGCATCTACATACCCTTGTAGATCGCTAAGCGGAAGCGTTCAAGAGAACGGGGTTGAAGGAGTCGTACTCGTCGTGATCCAAATCACCGGAGATCCTAGTGCCGAACGGACGGCACCTCCGCGTTCAACACACGTACAGCCCGGTGACGTCTCCCATGCCTTGTTCCAGCAAGGAGAGAGGGAGAGGTTGAGGAAGACTCCATCCAGCAGCAGCACAACGGCGTGGTGGTGATGGAGGAGCGTGGCAATCCTGCAGGGCTTCGCCAAGCACCGCGAGAGAGGAGGAGGACTTGGGAGAGGGGGAGGGCTGCGCCAGGGGCAAGGGTGAAGCTCCCATGCGCCTCCCCACTATATATAGGGGTGGAGGGGGCTGGTTTCTTGCCCTCCAAGTCCATTGGGGCGTTGGCAAAGGTGGGAGGAAAGAAATCACATCATTTCCTTCCCCACCGATTGTTATCCCCCCTTTTTAGGGATCTTGATCTTATCCCTTCGGGATATGATCTTATTCCTTCTAAGGGGGGATCTTGGTGCGCATTGACCAGGGGTGTGGGGCCTTGCCCCCACTACCCACGTTCATGTGGGTCCCCCCATGCAGGTGGGCCCCACTCTGGAACCTTCTAGAACCTTCCCGATACAATACCGAAAAATCCCGAACATTTTCCTGTGGCCAAAATAGGACTTCCCATATATAAATCTTTACCTCCGACCATTCTGGAACTCCTCGTGATGTCCGGGATCTCATCCGGGACTCCGAACAACATTCGGTAACCACATACAAACTTCCTTTATAACCCTAGCGTCATCGAACCTTAAGTGTGTAGACCCTACGGGTTCGGGAACCATGCAGACATGACCGAGACGTTCTCCGGTCAATAACCAATAGCGGGATCTGGATACCCATGTTGGCTCCCACATGTTCCACGATGATCTCATCGGATGAACCACGATGTCAAGGACTCAGTCGATCCCGTATACAATTCCCTTTGTCTAACGGTATTGTACTTGCCCGAGATTCGATCGTCGGTATACCGATACCTTGTTCAATCTCGTTACCGGCAAGTCTCTTTACTCGTTCCGTAACACATCATCCCGTGATCAACCCCTTGGTCACATTGTGCACATTATGATGATGTCCTACTGAGTGGGCCCAGAGATACCTCTCCGTCACACGGAGTGACAAATCCCAGTCTCGATTCGTGCCAACCCAACAGACACTTTCGGAGATACCTGTAGTGCACATTTATAGCCACCCAGTTACGTTGTGACGTTTGGTACACCCAAAGCATTCCTACGGTATCCGGGAGTTGCACAATCTCATGGTCTAAGGAAAAGATACTTGACATTAGAAAAGCTTTAGCATACGAACTACACGATCTTTGTGCTAGGCTTAGGATTGGGTCTTGTCCATCACATCATTCTGCTAATGATGTGATCCCGTTATCAACGACATCCAATGTCCATGGTCAGGAAACTGTAACCATCTATTGATCAACGAGCTAGTCAACTAGAGGCTTACTAGGGACATGGTGTTGTCTATGTACCCACACATGTATGTGAGTTTCCTATTAATACAATTATAGCATGGATAATAAACGATTATCATGAACAAGGAAATATAATAATAACTTAATTTATTATTGCCTCTAGGGCATATTTCCAACACTTATACCAAAACTTGTCCCAATTCAGCCAAAAATTATACATATGAAAACAGGGTTTAGATTATCCCGAACATCTTGCTACCTAGACCAATAATGTACTATGATTTGAATTCAACATAAAATGGATACAAATATTTGAATTGGTGAGCGTATGGTACATGTAATTCATAGTGAAATATGATTACTGCTATATGCATGTTTTTTGTTATCAAGATAATATTTAAATTATTGTATAACTTGACAACAATCGTATTCAAATAAGGAAAATTGATACAAATTTAGTCCATATGGTAGACGACAATATATATGTTCACATGGTGGAGTAAAATGTTCATATATGACGGAAGATCAAAATGTACGACTACATCAATTATAAATCGCAAGGTCACCGAACGATATATTCGAATTCAACATAACATTGATTCAAAAATTGAAATTCGAGATCATGGCATCTGTAATCATATAAAAAGGGACATTACTCTTTCTTTGGTGGGAATTGATTTGTTTTTTGTTGTTGTTGAGGGAAGTGCGAATCGATTTGGTACTGTGCAGGGTAATCTTGTTCTCCCGATTTTTTTTACATTTTTCTTGTAGTTTTTTCAGTGGCGTCTATAGAAATATAGTAAAAGGGGACATGACTCTCTTCTGTCTTGTATGAATTGTTTTTTACATGTTAAGTTGGTTTGCTGAACAAGGAATCCACACCTTGTTATCCCGAAATTTTGAAGCTCGAGTATCTTTTGTCTCACCCGCTTTGAAACTCCCGCTTCTTCAACCCGCGCCGCGCCTTGTTATCCCGAAATTTGGACGCGCGCGAGAACTCCCTCCTCATCCGAAATCACTCCCGCAGCCCAGACACGCGAAATCCCCCTTCTACCCCTCAGCCGGAAATGAAGCTCCAAGTCGTGGTGTCGAAACCGGTGGGGGTACGCTGGTAACTTACCCTACATTTCGGACAAGCACGTCTCTAAGCTTGGCTCCCCCCTTCCCCTTCGCCTCCCATTCGTACACCGAGGCCGCCAAAACCCGCGAAACCCCACGCTCCTCCATCGGCCTCTCGAGCGTCGCCCAGCTGGAGACTCTTCCTCGACTATGTCGTCCACCGCAACAGCTCGCCGTCCCTCATTCACCGCACCGGATGAGGATCCGTTGTCGATCTCGTCGTCCTACTGGATCAACCGCCCCGTCCTCCACCTCCAAGGAGCTACCCTGATGTTCGCCTCGTCTATTGCGCCACCTAAGTCCCCACAGCGCCGTCTTGACCTGCCCCACCGGAACTGCAACACCCTCACCAATTCCTCCGATGAAGCCGAGGCCAACTCGGCGCCACCAAGGAGGTTCTGCACTCATCGCTGCATTTTATCTTTTATTTGATCTCACGGGGCTGCCGGTGCTCGATAGCGAGCAGACATGGCGTGTCTCCATCGACGGCGCCATTGCCGGCCACATCATCCACGGTGTCTCTCCCCCATGTCGTTGCTTCCTCGGTAGTGACTTCCACAACGACACTAGCTGCAGCTGCTCCGGCTGTCGCTCGCGCTGCGGCTCTGTTCTTGCTGTCGGTCGTGTTGCTGCACTGCTCCTGCTTTCATTCGTGCTGCTGCTCTGCTCTTGCTCTCGCTTGCGCTGCTGCTGCTACTACACGACCTCCAATAGCTACATGAGTTGCTGCTCTAGCACTCGCTCGCGGTGCTATTGCACGACTTGCTCTCTGCTAGTGCATTCCCTGCTCGAGCATCTGCTAATTTAGATCATTGCTTCTCTGCTACTAGTGCTAGAACGCCCTAAACATCTATTGCAATGCTCTGTTACTAGTTCAATCAGTTTTGACAGTAAAATTCAGTTTCGACTTTGAAGTTCATTTTCTTCAGTTAAGTTTAGAGTGAACAGTACTTACAACATCTGTCGGAGCGGCCGTGGCGCGGCTGATGCATTTTACATTTAGCACTTTTTGGTGATGTATTTTACATCATCTATTGTAGATGATATTAGGGTCCCACTTTAGATTAACGTTGTCTGTCTTGTCATGCTTTAGCCTCGTCACCGTACACCTTAGCGGAGCTGCTCCAACGACGGAATCGTCCATCACAGCGGAGCAGTATCCTTGGCGCCGTTTCCAGAGGCCTCGGATCTTCTTCCCCGCCTCCGATAGTCACACCAGAATCATCACCATCCTCCATGTCCAACCCAATGATGCTAAGGTCCACAAGGCTATGCCAAAGAGGTTGTACACTCGTCGCATCACTTTGTTTCTCCATTCCTCTGTTCTTCCAATTCATGTGAGCCAAACACCCAGGTTGACTGAAATCCTATGTTTCCAAATGCTCTGTTTTGCACGTGCATTCCTATCCTATTCCTCTGTTTTTCCTATCCATGCATTTATAGAATCCTCCAATTCTAAGGAGCCCTTACAGATTTACTTCATTTTCAGATAGGCGTCAAAGAAAACTCTGTGTGTTATGTCCTGCTCCTGCCATGCCATCATCCACCCCACCCGAGGTGCACCATCGACAGAAGCGTTTACTGCAAGAGAGATCCCCCTGCAGACTTTCTTTCGCTGCCTCAGATCATCTTCCCCGTTGCCGGCAGCCACGCCAACTGCATTACCATCATTGACTGAGCAGATGAACCTGAGGACTACACAGTTCCGGAAGAGAGGTCGTAGTCTTTCGTGTTTGCATACGTTATACATCAGTTATTATTACCTGCTACTTTATCATTCAATCTTGAGTTTTGAATTGCCCATGGGTCTCATATCGAGCCAGCAATGAATAGTATCTATCTACTATCTGGTTCATCTGGGGTCTTATATTGGTTCATGTTGGGTGGGCAACAAACAATAGATGATCCATTGTCTATCTTTTTAAACTGAAGCTATAATCTACCTGCTATCATTAGATTTGGATCCATCCACTCGTTTGCTACCATCAGTCTTGATTTTTGCATGCACCCCTTAGGCCTTACAAAATCTAACTATTTTTTATTATGCATGTCAGATATTGTACACAATCGTACTGAACATGTAGAGAAAAAGATAAGACCGTTGTGTGCGAATATAATGTCATGCAGACGCTGCTCCATGGTGGGTGAAGTGCCCCCCTCCTCCTGCATTTCCATATTGTATTCCAGAGGAAGATAACTATTCAGATGGAGATTCAAAAGGAGCCGACCACGCCTGTTTACCACCTGAGGTGTTTGCTCTAACCTGGCATGCTGATGTTGGTCATATCATGCATATGGCGCCTTGCATTGCTTACATTATACATCTTATATGTCACCAGCTTAGTTTAGATTTGCTTTTTGTGAATGCCACCTGTTTGGTTTCTATATCATACTCCCACACCATTCCTAAATATTTGTCTTTTTAGAGATTTCTACAAGTGACTACATATGGAAGAAAATGAGTGAATCTACACTCTAAAATATGTCTATATACATCCGTATGTGGTAGTCCATTTGAAATATCTAAAAAGACGAATATTTAGGAATGGAGGGAGTATATGGGAATTATGCAATGCCATCTTCTTTAGCCAGGCATCATATACGTGAATCATGCAATGCCATCCTGTTTAGCCAGTCATCGTATATGTGAATTGTATCGTGCCATATTTTTTTCCATAATGTATTCCATTTGTCAAAAATGTTTATACATTCATCTACTCTTCCTATGCATCAGCCATTTGAGTCGGTCATGGGAAAATCTGGAGTGAAAACAAGGTCTTCTGAGCAGTCAGTGCTACCTGTCGATGCAGATTTCTTGCTGGTTACAGATAGCTCCTCAGAGGAGGATTCAGAGAGAGATGACCAGTCGTCTCCCCCCCCCGAGGTGCATGCTCTAACTTGGCTGGGTTATATTGCTCACATCATGCATATGGTGTCTTGCATTGCCATGCCATCTGCTTAGATTAGACATGCTTTGTGTGAATGCCTCCTGTTTGCTTTCTATATCAGATATGTGAATTATGCAATGCCATGTTTTTCAGCCAGTTATCATATATGTGAATTATGCACCGCCATGGAGCCAGGCATCATATATGTGAATTATCTCATGCCATATTTTTTTTCATTACGTATTCCATTTGTCGACAATCTATGTATATTGAACTACTATTCATGTGTATCAGCCATTTGAGCCAGTTATGGAAAAATCTGGAGTGAAAACAAGGTCTTCAGAGCAGGCAATGGTACCTATTGAAGCATATATCTTGATGGTTACAGGGAGCTCCTCAGAGGAGGATTCAGAGACAGATGACCAGTCCTATATCCAACCTGAGGTGTATGCTCTAAGTTGCAATGTTTATATTTCTCATATGATGCATATGGTGTCTTGCATTTCTTAGTTTAGACATCATATGCACAATATTGAATTCTATCTGCTTAGTTTAGAGATCATACATGCGAGTGCCAGCTGCTTAGTATATGAATCAATTATGTCAATTATATCATGCCATCCTATATACTTAGACAACATGTATGTGAATTATTTCATCCCAACCTATTTTAGAAAGACATCATATAGTTTTGTCATGTCATCCTGTTTAGGTACTCATCATATGTTGAATTATGCCATTATATCCTGTTAAGTTATCCATCATATATCTGAAACTGTGTCATGCTATCCTGTTTAGTTAGGCATCATATATGTGAAATTGTGTCATGCTGTCCTGCTTGGTTAGACAACATATATGTGAATTACCACATCTGTCTATCATACAATGTCTGTACGTTCAATTTCTTTTCTTGTTTATGAGCCATTTGAATTGGAGGGTGTGATGGCAGTATCTAAGGGAGCCAAAACTCGTTCTTCACAAAAGATAGTGCTACCCGTCGATGCACATAGAACCATGGTTGTACTGGCCCACAAACTAGCCCCACCACACATAATCGAGACTCTTCCAGATTGCACATTTACACCGTTGGGCAGAGAACCAGCTACAACCCATCTAACCGCAACCCCAGCGGATAGTAACCCACTTATAGTTGACAAAGTACCATGTCCACCACAGAGTACCCCCACACGAGCAGCTTGTAAAGCTACTGCAGTGCCCAAAGCACGAAGACCACCACATCTAACCCAAACTCCACGTTTAAAGCAGAAGAGCAACTGTTCTCAGGTCAGATTCCGTAGCTATGGTCCATACTCCTTTGCTGCCGCATCACTGTATTTACTCATACCAACTACTTTCGAATTTGAAGGATCCAATTGAAACTCCAATGGTGCAACAGGTATGTTTTAAACCTATTTCTTTAACTGGATTACTGTTCTAACTTCTTGCTCTATGTTGATTTTAGTTTAAGTTGTATAAACAGTTATGTTCTCATGTGATGCACATTACAAGTGCTGCCAATGCTGTGTAGTCTCTCACACTTATATTCTGTCTATGCTGCTGTGTCTTAAAAATATATGAGTTGAACTGTGTCTCTATCTTGATTAGGGAACATAAACTAGAATGATATGGACAATACCGTGACCATAGTACATAGATATATGTTTATTTCATGCTGTTATCCTATTCACCTTACTACTGAACCGGTTTACCAAAATGAATTTCGTATACTACAAGCTAAACCTGTGATGTGTCTGCTTGTTTCTCTTGTAGTATGCAAACCGAATATTGGAGAAGAGCACCCCCACTATGCAATGGTAGAGAAAGTAATGCAGATAAGGTTCAAGATAGTGAGACAACCCTGTTGGTCTCCAAGAAAGGTGATAAAAACGATCTTGTAGACAGTAAGAAAACCCCACAGTCCTGTGTTGATGTAGTGTTCGAGTTACTGGCCAGTACCGCTGGCACGAGCTCTTAGAACTCGCTGCCTGAATCACTTCGGCTTCTTCAGTCTCAGCTACAAGCTGAAAGGCATCAGTCAGCTGTGCTGCGGTAAGAAGCCGAAGGACTGAGGAAGTCCGTGCAGAATTCAGATGCGTACTTTCTTGTGCAATAGCAAGCGCTGGAGGACTTAAGCGCCAAACAAGAGAAAGTTAATAAGCTTGCTAAGCATCTTGCCAGCATTATGGGTACCCAGGATATTGTTTCTTGAGCTCTTCTGAAGTGGTTTCAGTTCTGGACTTGTTTTGCTGTGGCGTTTATATGCAGCTGTGTTCCCTATATTTGCACTAGTGGCGAACTTTGATGCCCAATGGATGTAATATGTGTAATAGCCGTGATAGCCTAGCATAAGTTGCTTGCTTATTTATTTCCTTGTTGTCTTGTTTATTTGTTTTCTTGTAGTCAGTGCAGTTCTTTTTCCGCGGTTTGCTAGTGGCTGCAATAACCTATTTTTTAAAACTAGGCCACAATAACCATGGGCTAATATTTACTATAGTGACACTGGGCCTCCTACGGGCCGTAGAAACAGTGGGTCTTCTACGGGCCGTAGAAACAGTAGGCCTTCTACGAGACGTAGAAACAATGGGCCTTCTACGGGCCGTATAAACAATGGGCCTTCTACGGGCCGTATCATCAATGGGCCTAATACGGGCCGTATGATCGATTGGCTAAACATGGGCCAATAACAGGCCGCATTATGGCTGTAAATAGGCTAGAGTTGGAATCGTCCGTTCATTGGCCGACCATAACGGGCCATCGTTAATAGGCCGTATTTGATGACGCTATGAAAACGGCCCAACTTATTAACGGACCACAAACGGGCTGATTGTAACCACGGGGTGAATTTGGCCCACAAGCAGAAAATGACAGTAACAGGCCGTAAGTAAACGAATGCTGGAAATGAGCCCAAGAATAAATGGGCTCTGAGAAGGCCGAAAGATAACATGGGCTAGAAACGGCCCAATGGAATAACAGGCCGTTAATGGGTATAAAGTGATACACTGTTCATTACGGGCCAGTTTCACCACGGGCCGTTAACGGGTGTAAAGTGATACACTGTTCATTACGGGCCAGTTTCACCATGGGCCGTTAATAGGCCAAGAGTTACACAGACCCTCATATGGGCCGAAAGACTTCATGGGCCATACATGGGCCAAAAGTGAAAATGAGCTGGAATCATATTGGATGGCCCAGATGACGCTACTGGGCCTAATTCGGATAGGGCGTAACGGGCCTTGGGTTAGCGGGCTATAAATGGGCTATATGCGAACAGGCCATTAACAGGCTTTCCATGGGCCGGCCCGCCACCTTTTGACCAAGTCAAACGGGCCGGCCTTTTCATAGTAATGGGCCTCTGTTTGTCCGTGCCACATGTCGACATATCATAGGCGACTTTTGTCCAGTGAGTGGATGACATCTGTCCCAACGATGAGCCGACACGTGTTTCCTCCAGCCAATGATGATTTTACACGTGGAAAATCCCCATTGGTCGGGGCTGTTAATGGGTTATCGGATCCAAAACCCGACCCGATAGCTTAACGGCGTTCCGTTACAGTGGATGCCACATGTCGGTCACCCTTGACGAAAGCACTTCTGTGACGCGCGATTTATCGTCATGGAAGTGGACACTTCCGTGATGATAATTTTGGTAATGTCATGGAACACTTCTACGACAGCACAGGTATGACTATCTTGATTCTGTCATAAAATTGTCATGGATGTACATGCATGACAAAAAACGCGACCTACTGTGACAAACACGTATCATCACGGAAGTGTATTTTTTTGTAGTGATACTTATTGGATTGTTGTTGTGTTCATGCATGTCTCTCTCTCTCTCTCTCTCTGTGTGTGTGTGTGTGTGTGTGGTCATATGCTTGATACATACAAAGTTTTCTCACCTCCATATTGTTAATCTTTTAAATTTGAATTTGCATTGGAAAACTTACTAGGGATACCATGAAATGTGAAATCCACGTTGAGATCACCATATCACAAACTCACTCTAATTCAACAACTTGTCATAAATCAATTACCACATTGAGATTAGTATTTGCAAGGAAAATACGGGTATTGTAATACACATAGATTCGTTCAGTGTCAGTGTCAAAACCGACGGATCTCGGGTAGGGTGTCCCGATCTGTGCGTCTAAGGCTAATGGTAACAGGAGGCAAGGGACACAATGTTTTATCCAGGTTCGGGCCCTCTCGATGGAGGTAAAACCCTACTTCCTGCTTGATTGATCTTGATGATATGAGTATTACAAGAGTTGATCTACCATGAGATCGTAGGGGCTAAACCCTAGAAGCTAACCTATGATGATTATGATTGTTGTGATCGTCCCTATACGGACCAAACCCTCCGGTTTATATAGACACCGGAGGGGGCTAGGGTTTACACAGAGTCGGTTACAAAGAAGGAAATCTAATATCCGGATCGCCAAGCTTGTCTTCCACGCAAAGGAGAGTCCCATCCGGACACGGGACGAAGTCTTGAGTCTTGTATCTTCACGGCCCAACAGTCCGGCCAAAGTATATAGTCCGGCAGCCCGGATACCCCCTAACCCAGGACCCCCTCAGTAGCCCCTAAACCAGGCTTCAATGATGATGAGTCCGGCGCGCAGTTTGTCTTCGGCATTGCAAGGCGGGTTCCACCTCCGAATATTCCAAAGCAATTATCGAACACTTAAATCGTGTCCGGATCTGTAAGTTGATCTTCACATACCACCATAGAGAGAACAATATTCCACAAATGTAATCTGCTGACAACTTCAAACAACATGACATGACACTACGACCGAGTCATTATTCAAACCGTTTTCCCTCAACCAGCCACATCGCATATTGGGAGGCGGTTTCCTCGGCATGTTTTATCGAAGCAGAGATCATGTCCCCTTATCACGGGATTTTCATTAACACGGGCATGGGTAGCCCAACCGCACCGCTAATCGCGGCGAATGGGGAACGAGTGGGTTTCACCAGGCAAATGGGGAGGCACAAAAAGCTTCTACCGCCTCTATAAAGAGATAAGGTCTCCTCCTCTTTAACCACGCCTTTCCCTTCCGCTAGTCCATTCCCCTTTGCTCGAGCCCTAGCGCCCAAGCACTCTTCTTCTCCACCGAAGAGGGGTTCTCCGAAGATGTCCGGATCTGGAGCAGGAGGCAAATGGATGGCTTCCACCATTCGGGAGAGGGATATCAAAAAGCTCCGAGAGGCCGGGTACCTGGCTAAGAAAATCGGCCACCGTCTTCCACCGGCGGGACAGATCGTCCCTGCTCTGGAGCCCCACGAGAGGGTCGTGTTCCTCCCTCATTTTGTCCGTGGGCTCGGGTTTCCCCTTCATCCCTTTGTTCGCGGCATCATGTATTATTACGGGATTGATTTTCATGATCTGTCCCCCAATTCTTTCCTTAACATCTCGACGTTCATCGTCGTGTGTGAGGACTTTCTCCGTATTTCACCCCACTTCAGTCTATGGTTGAATATCTTCAATGTGAAGCCCAAGGTGGTGAATGGCGAGCGCGCCGAGTGCAGCAGCGCTATGGTGAGCAAGATGCCTAAGTTTACATGGCCAACGGGCGCCTTCAATGATTCCGTCAAGGAGTGGCAGCAGCAGTGGTTCTATATCACCGAACCACGCAGTAAAAAGTGGGCTGCTGCTCCTGAATTCAGATCGGGAGCCCACTGCAGCTCACGTCCTGGCCCAAGAAGGGCCTGAACTAGTCCTCATCCTTCGAGCTGTCGGTGCTCCAAACGCGCGTCCAGAGCATGGTTGATAAGGATGTCAAACTTGTCAACATAGTCCAGGTGGTGTTAGTTCGCTTGATTCTCCCTTGCCAGCGTCGAGCCTGCACTTTGTGGGAATACGACCCAACCGAGCACCAGACCCTACGGGAGCTCTACGGCTCCTCCCACAAGGACATCTGGAAGGTGCTCTTCAAGTTCGGCAAACCGTGGCCGGGCTCCGCCGAGGACCGCAGGTATCAGCTATCCCGCTCCGCTAGTCCGGTAAGTCATTGTTGTGCTCTGTCCACCCATTTTTTAGCTAGTATGTCCCGATGTAGACGCTTTTATCATGCTTTCTTCAATAATCCCATGAATGGACAAAAAAGGTGGGGCAGATACACTGTCTGGCCCCGCTACCGGAGGAACCGACAGGACCTCTTCTAACGAAGATGCTGGTCCCAGCGCCTTACGAGGCGCCGAAGAAAGAGGACTCCAAGAAGGTAAAGAAGACCCGGAGCAGCCTCCGTCGCCGCGACACTTCAGATGCAAAATCCTAAGACTCCAGCGACCATCCCTCCTCCGAAGACGAAGAGGAGGAGGAAGAAGACGAGCCCTCCACAGGGGGAGGGGAGAAAAGGATGGCTTCCTCATCCCTAGAGGTCGAATTGCCGAAGAGGGGGAAAGGTTCCCTCCCAGAGGCGTCCACCACGGCTGCCCATAGCAGCCCGGAGTGGGATCCCAGGGCCCAGCCCCTGGTAAAGTCGTGAGTATACGAAATCCGAACATGCCTTCATGCCCGAGGTCATTAGGATGTAGTAGCTTAACTGTCGCCATACTTTGTGCAGCCTGACGAGGACCCGCGGCGGACAGTCCTCATCAGAGGATTCACTGAGCTCAGATGCCCTGGAGAGCGAGACACCTTCAGAGGCACCTTCCCTGAAGCCTAGGCGCTACACCGAGGTGTCGTCTCAGCTGGACCCAGACCAGGGAGGGCATATCTCTGGGGCCGGATATACGGGAGCAGCGATTCCCATGCTTGTCGACGGCGGGGACGATCTTAGATTTGGCCCGCAGCCGGGCACGGTCCTAGAGACCTTTAAAGCTCCAGGATCTGGCGAGCAGCCACCTTTGACGGGGGGAGGCCCGCCTGCTCCGCCAGCAACCTATGTCCAAGCAGAGTTGCTGGGCGGCCTATCGACGACGCTAAAGAGTGCGTCCATCATTGATGAACATCGCGCCCTTATGGGCACGGTGATTGAAAAGATTCAGTCCGCTGAAAGCGGACTGAATGAATCTTGTCTTAGCCTTATATAAGGCTTTGAGGTATGTTTTTAGAAACCTTTGAAGACTGTCATAGTATGAGTAGTAGCCCCTGATGCACTGCCCGGACAGGGGATCAAACTTCCACTTCACAGGAGAGTCAGTAAATGACATATATCCCTTTGTTTGAAAACAGGCGTCTGTAGCGACGACCGCCTCTCATAATGCAGAGGTGTCCGGACTTAAGCAGAGTCTGGAATGGGCCAAAGAAGAACTTGGCCACGTGAAGAAGCAGTTGGAGGACAAGCAAGGTATGTCGAAACCTTGTCCTAAATTCGGCACGAATGAGTAGGTGTGCCTGATGGAAATATTTGTATTGTATGCTTTTAGGAGCTAGTGCCGAAATTGAGGCATTGAAGAAGGCTGTGGCCGAAGCCAACAAGAAGGCCGCCACAGAGCAGGCTCTTCGCGAGAAGCACGAGGCCAGGATCATTGAAGTTGAGCGAGAGCTCCAGGAGGCCGTGAAGAAAGGCGAGACCTTGGAGCAGAGTCTAACAGGGAAAGAATCCGAACTCGCCCAGGCTCTCCAGGCCGCAGATGATGCTCGGGAAGAATCCCGAGGTGCTCTGAAGGACATTCAAGAGGCACGAAGGGTTGCGGCTGGTAAGGCTTTTTGTACTCAAAGCAATTGTTATGTAGTAATGGGTGGAACTCTAAGCGATGAACTGAATTCTTGTTTCTCCAGGGACGTTTGCGGACCTTCCGCGCAGCATATCTGATGCTGCCCAGTTCTACCAATCTGAGGAGAAGAAGTCTGCGGAGAAGCATTTCTGGTCGCAGTATTTGGCGCCGAACTATCCGGTGCCCTTTATCGACCAGCTAAAACAGCTGGTCGAACTGCACCAGGCGGCCGAACTAGCCATGAAGGACTTAGTTGTCCGACTGTGGCCTGCGGAGCCAATTCCAAGCAGTTACTTCGGACTCATGAAGCAGATTGTTGGTGCTTACCCTCGGCTCGAAGTCATTAAGCAATCGATTTGTATATAGGGTGCCCGCATGGCGTTTGCCCGTGTAAAGGTGCACTGGGGGAAGCTTGATGCTGAGAAGTTGATGACTAAGGGACCACCAGAGGGTAAGGAGCATCACAAGCCCGAATTATACTATGAAGGTGTCCTGAAAGGAGCCCGCCTTGTGGCGTATCAGTGTACCAAAGACATTATATTTCCCTGAAGGCAGTCATGCTGTCCTTTGTAATGCGGGATAATGGCACTGTTATTATTTATTGCCTTTTATATGAACATTTGTTCTTTCCTGTGCGGCCTTTAGTGTATATAAATCCTGAGAGTTGGCCAGTCGTCGGCTTATGCCCCCACGTAAAAAGTACGGGGGTGTTCGGGACATACCAAAACACTCTTTATCCCATTGTTGGGTCCTTGAAGGAGGTGTTCATCACCACAAACCAGGCAATCAGACTATAGGGCTTTATCACTCTCACTTAGCCATAGGAATTCGAGTATGGTAGGCGCAGCCCCTTGTATTCGGAAGACCGTACGAGGGGCTCTAATGGCGCCTGATCAGGAGACCGATCTGTCACACTCTACATTTATTATGGCATTATGCAGAATAAATCTTTAAAGATTTTACAACCTCTTGAACAGCTGACCAGCTCTCGTCGTATCATGATAGTCAGTTTTCGGCTTTCTCTACTGAGGTGCTCATCCGGAAGAACTGGGACACAATCGCAGTAGTTCTCCCAGCGCTACCTTAGCCGATAGAGCAGAATGTAAGGTACCAAAACATGGGAGCCGGGCAAACCCAACTAATGACCCAAGACATGATTCGGAGCTGATGCATATAGTGTTATAAGTTCGGGGTGCCGAGTGACCGAAAAGGTGGCCAGACTTTGCTGCCATATTATGGGTACTATGAAGCCCCTGTCATAGTGGGTCATAACATGATGTACGAGTGCCGTTTATGACAAAAAAGGCGTCTATGAGGAACGACGACCGGTGAGTGTTATTTAAGTCTACGTATTGTAGTAGAGTGACATGTGTATGCATATGAGTACGGTTTATGCTTATAAAAAGAGGTGTGCTGGCGGAACCTGTCGTGGCCGGACTGGAGGAGGCTGTGTTCAGATTGTCTCCTTGGGGGGGGGCTACTTATCTATTCCCGCCTTGCTCGTCCGAGCTGATTCCATGTCGCCAGTCCTTTTCTACGTAAAAGTTAGTCTGTAAAGACAAATGTTCGGAGGCAGTTATATGTCACATGGGTGCCCGATCGGAGCCTGGCCGAGCCAAGGTATCATGCCGTAAAGTAGCTCGGACTCCTTAGTTGGTGTCCGGGTAGTTGGCTGCCGAATCGATATTCGATAAATAGGCATGACTTGCTATCCCAGTGATGGTATGATTTCCACTCTAAGGGTGGAGTGCGGCCTTGCCCATAATTTTGACCATGCCACGTGGATTTGGCCTGATGTTGTACCGCATTAGCAAACACGGTTCGTCCCGATATGTTAGTTACTGTATAAGGGGACAATGCCGAAGACTTACTCTTCGGCGTGGTATTTGTTTGGTGATCCGAAGACAAACTCCAGGGTGATGGGCTTGTAAAACTTAGCCTTTGCACCTAGGATGCATCTTTTAGAAGATGTTATGGATGGGTTTGATCCTCGAGCGGTCAATACCTATCTGATGATAGTAAGTGCAATTAAATTTCTATGGTTGGTATTGTCCAGACGGTCGATGTGATCGAAGATTGTCAGCCGTATTTTTGTACTGTGGGGGACCTTCCTTTGACCTCGCCGTGTGTGGTGGCCTGGGCTTCTCGTTGTTTGATATTTTCTTTCATTGTTTCCGGCGCCCGACCGGCCGTTTTGTTTTGAGGATCCAGCATTCTCTATTGGTATGCTTGGCCGCCACTCTAGGGGTGCCATGAATTTGACATGGTTGGTCGAGTATGCTGCATGGGCTGAATGGACCTGAGCTGTTCTGTTTCCGCTGACCGGACTGGGGGTCGCGAAATTCGGCACCAACTCCCTTGTCTTGACTATCGTCATTATTTTTGTGACGCTTATGTCTGTTTCGTCGAGTTTTATGGATGTTGCCTCGGGTTTCCTGCGTATTGCTCCGGACCGTGGTATATTGGCATCGGGGTGTGGGCTTTAGGATCACCTTCTCAGGTTGAGGTAGCGAATTGTGCTTTATGTACCCCTTGGTGTGGCGGTCGAGTTCGTACTCCTCGATTGCTAGGACCTTGGTCCATATGTCCGTGAGCAAATCTTGGTCAGTTTTGAGCTGTTGTTGCTTCTTTATCAGACTTTTCGCCGTAGCCATAAGCCATCGCTTAAAGCGAACTTGCTCTGAGGGATCCTTAGGCACGCCGAATTCGTCATCGTCGAGGGACACCTCATCTTTGAAGGGGGGCACATAGTTGTCCTCTTCCCAGTATCCGTCCGTCGCCTGTACGGCCTGCTCAAAGGCAGGCTGATC
Organism: Triticum dicoccoides; assembly: GCF_002162155.2. NCBI lineage: Eukaryota > Viridiplantae > Streptophyta > Magnoliopsida > Poales > Poaceae > Triticum > Triticum dicoccoides. The sequence goes on from NC_041383.1 coordinate 98,902,341, forward strand.
GGGATTGTATTCATCTTCGGCACCATCTGGATTGTTTTTGTGCCTGTGCTGGTATTGCTGTGGCGGGGCTTGGAGCGGTGCTAATGACGCACATGCTTTGCTTTATTCCTTGAGGGGTTATCCTCCATTGCCTCATCGCCATTGGTTTCTTTCGGAGTGTCCACCATATATATATCATATGAGGAGGCCGCCCCGTGGGTGGTGGTTCCTGTTCTTCTCCTACATCGTCGTGCATACCATCGATGTCTTCAGAGTCGAAATCAAGCACGTCGGTTAAATCATCGATCGTGGCTATGAAATGGGTGGTGGGTGGGCAACGAATTTCTTCATCGCCTGCTTCCCACTCGAGCCCGACATAGTTTGACCAAGAGTCTTCTGACAAAGAGAGAGACCTTAATGAGTTTAGCATATCGCCAATGGGCGAGTGGTGGAAGATATCCGCACTGGTGAACTCCATTACCGGAGCCCAACCAGATTCGGCGGGCTTGGGGTGCGTGGACTGGAGCCTACAGCCGAACACGAGTCTGGGGGTCCGGTGTCACCGGCTTCCTTGGGGGTGAAGCCGGTGCTCAGCTCTACCGCCGATGAGTGTGCGGCCTTCGGGGCGGGGTGCATCCACCCGTCCTCGGACGGTGCGATCTGCCTTGGATTTAGGTCCAGAGTTCCTGCAGGTACGATACCCCGAGTATTGTCAGACAACAGGTCTAAGCCGTGCTCGTCGTGACTGTTCGGCGCTCCTGGCGTAGGCCCGAATCCGCCGAAGATCAAGTCTCCACGGATATCGGTCGTGTAGTTCAAGTTTCCAACCTTGACACTACAAAAAAAAGACACATCCATGACATTTTGGGCCGAACGAATTTTTTTTCTGTCATACGTATGACACTTTTATGACGATAATTGTGACAAAACCCGGTATCATCATAGATGTGGTGGGCTCCTACTTCTATGACAAAAAACATGACAGAAAATGGGGTTTTCATCCTGGGCGGGCCGGAGACGCAGCTGCATGACATTCTTTGGGCCGTCCATGACGGAAAAAACCGTGGTAGAAGCGAGGAGGAGGAAAATTTCGGGGAGTTGCCGGTTACGATGGGAGGTCGGGGGCCGAGCGATGCGCGTTTCTCTCGTATGTACGCGCGTGTGTGCGAGGCATCGGCTCTAACTGAACCCGAGCGAGGCGTTGGGCTCTAATTGAACCCGAACATTGCACTGCAGGCTACGCGTTACTGAACCCGAGCGATCGATTGATGGCTGTTAACTGAACCCGATGGAGCGATTCCTTCGCTACTGCTGCTAACTGAAGCCGATCGATGCTGCCTCTGGGATGAACAGTGAGCGTTGCAGGGGGGGTGGATGAACAGTGAATGATGGCATTGCCTCTGGATGAACAGGAACCCGTGGTGTGGAGGGCTGGATGAATAGTAGACTGTGGAGGGGTGGCCGTGGAGGGGTGGTTGAACAGGACCCCTTGGTGTGGAGGGCTGGATGAACAGTAGACGGTGGAGGGGTGCCCGTGGAGGGGTGGTTGAACAGTAGCCGGTGGAGTAGCGCGCGATGGAGGCTAGATGAACATGAGCCCGTGGAGGCTGGAGGAGGTCGACGGTAGCCCATGGAGGCTGGAGGAGGTCGATGGTGGAGATGAACAGTATCCCGTGGAGTCCCAATTTTTGGTACGCCACACCCCTCCCGATGAACAGGACCCCCGTTTCGACCGCAGCGCTCCAACACAAGTCTGTTTCGTCCGTTTTGCGGTACGCCACACCCCTCCCGATCAACAGGACCCTCGTTTCGACCGTAGGAGGTCTGTTTCGTCCATTTTGCGGTACGCCACACCCCTCCCGTTCAACAGGACCCCCGTTTCAACCGTAGGAGGTCCGTCTCCTCTATTTTGCGGTACGCCAGACCCCTCCCGATGAACAGGATCCCGTTTCGAATGTGGCCGGTCGAACACAAGGCCGTTTCCTCCATTGTGCGGTATGCCAGGCCTCGTTTCCATCGCCTGTTCCGTCCAAGCCCTCCCGATGAACACGACCATGCATTCCGTTCCGACCCAGCCGATTGGCTCCCACACGTTCCGTTGCCTCCTGATGAACACGACGCATTCCGTTGCCTCCCCATGAACATGACAACGACACTGTTTCTCCGTTCCGACCCAGCCATGTACGTATGCGTGAGTAGGCGTTCGAGACCCTGCCCGTATGTACGTACATGGCCGTATTTTCTTTCTTGCACCCTCGCCGCTGTACGTACGTGTACATGCTACGTGCGCGCCTCTACTACGACACGTGCGTGCCTTTACATCTACGACACGTGCACGCCTCTACATCGACCAGTATGTACATACATGTTCGCGACCAGAATGACAACGCTACGTACGCTTCGACCAAGTGGGTCCCGACTGTCAGGCACTTCCTTGCCTGCGAAGATGTAGCTGGTGGGTCCCAGCAGTCAGGGGGCAAATCGTTTTGTTTTTTTTTGCCCAGACGCACTTCCTTGAGTGCGAAGGTGTAGCTGGTGGGTCCCAGCAGTTAGGGGGGAATATTTTTTTCGCGAAATATGGTGGCCCGTCCGGTGGGTCCCCACTCTCAGGTGGAGGAATAATTATTTTGCTCGTAATAAGGAGGCACTTCCTTGCTGCGGCTGTGGACCCAGCTGTCAGCCTCTCCATGTACAGTCCACGTCTGATGGAAGTCGGTCGTTGACCACATTGACCACGACGCGCCGAGAGCACCACAGCGGTGGACGACAGCAAGGCCTAGGAAGGGGACGACGTGGAGCTGGGGAAGACGCGGCAGTGGATGCCCACGCGGAGGGGAGTACGACTGTACGAGGGTTTACTGGTTCACTTGCCGTCGCTGGAGAATAACAGCAGGTGTGGGTGAGTAGAGGGATGGCTAGGCCAGCGATGGGAGTACGATGGGGCGGTGAGGCCTGCGCGGCAGCACAGCCGGCCGCGGGGAGGAAGCAGCAAGCAGTCCCGCAAACGCTTGTTTGAGCGGCTGGAGCAGGAAGAGCAGAGATTGAAGAAGCACGACGTCCGTTGGATGGCCATCCAACAGTCACTGCTTGTGCGTCAACCTTTTTTTAGGAAAGCCTCAAATCTGTGGAAAACAGCATACAACCCATCTGCCATTATTTTTAATAATTTACAACCCATTTGCTAATTCTTAAGTTTTTTTGGAGCCCATATTCTTTTTGTTACCATTACAACCCATATTGTGGCCACGGTTAAAAACTTATACGAAATTTTGCATATTTTGGTGCGGTCCGAACTATTTTTAAGCCTGAAATTTCGACTCACACTCAAACTGATTTTAAAAATAAATGTATATCAATATAAAATCCAACAAATTATCCATGCATAAAAATTAATGTAATTTAAAATCTCGAAATGAAAAAAAGATATTTGAAACTAATTGCCGGTTTGATGTGTTTTAAAAATGTACAACCCATTTCTCATTACTGATGGGCCATTTTCTCGGCCAGCCAAATGAAAGCTCTCCTCGTCTTGAAAGATTTGCAGCCCAACAGGCGTGACAAAGCGACTTACTTGGCAAATCACAAAAAAACTGGGCTGTGGCCATGGACCCAGCTGTCAGCCTCTACACGTATAGTACTCTCCCGATGGAATGTCGTTGACCACATTGACCATGCCACACCGTGAGCACCAAGGTGGTGGACGACGGCGAGGCCTAGGAAGGGGACGACGCGGAGCCGGGGAAGACAAGGCAGTGGATGCCCACGCGGAGAGGAGTATGAGGGTTCACTGGTTCGGCTGCGGTGTGAGGCTGCCATTGCTGCAGGGCCTGGCTAGCGGTGGGAGTAGTAGGGGGCGATGAGGCCTCAACGGCAGCACAGCCGACCACTGGAGGCAGGAGCAGGCGGTCTCCCCGGTGCTGGTTTGGGCGCTGGTGCAAGAAGAGCAGCGATTGGAGAAGCAGCAGGACCGTTCGATTCAAATCCAATGGTTACTACTGCTAGAATCGTTTGTTGACTATGTTGACAAGCCCTGCGTATGCGTCAACGTAGTAGGCCCACAGGTCAGCCTCCCAACCGATGCGCCCCAGATGTCAGTGGGAGGAATCATTTTTTTTCGCGTAATAAGGAGGCAGTTGATTGCGTGCGGCCAGGCAAGCGGAGGGAGTAGGGTGGGCCGGGGAAGCCTGCGCGGCATCACAGCGGGCCACAAGAGGAGGGAGCAGGCAGTCCCTCCGGCGCTAGTTTAGGCGGCTGGAGCAGGAAGATCAGAGATTGAAGAAGCACGGCGGCTAGAATCGTGTGTTCACTAACAAAGCCTTGCGTAAACAAGTTAGCCTCGAAATCTGTGGCGTGTACAGCCCATTTTCTATTATTTTTATAATTTTTACTCATTTTCTAATTCATATGGAATTTATTGCAGCCTGTTTTCCATTTTTAGAATTGCCGGCCATTTTCTGGTCAGTACCAGGGTCAAAAAATTAACTAAATATGTGGGAAATTTTTGCTGGAGAATGAAATATTCTTAATCCAAAAATTAATAGCCATACTAAAACAAATTTAAAAATAAGTTAGTACTATGTCATGTTAAATCCAATGAAATACGTATAAGATACCAGTGAAGAACAAAATAAAAAAAAACTAATATCCCATTTGCTCATCTTGAAAGATTTGCAGCCCAGTAATTCGGAGAAAACAAATATGCCTAGCTTGGGTATTCTTCAAAAAGAAATACTGGGCTACCTATTTCCCCAAAGAACTGGTGCATGAGCATTTAGCTTTATTTATTTATTTACTTATTTATGTTTAGGGGACCATGAGCATGTACCTGGGCTGGATTCATGTGAGAGCGTCCATTCCAGTTAATTATGGGCTTCTCTATTGGGCCTTCATCAGTGGGCTGCATGTTATCAACAAGTGGAAAATGTGTTCCGTACGAAAAATAGTATGAGTTATGTACGGTACGGGGCACTAAAGGATCGAACCGTGCAACGACTTCCAAAACATTGTGTTTGTCGTTCTAACAACACATTTATATTCAACCAATAGACGAAATATACTACTGATTGTACATTGAAAACAGCAGCAGCAGCAACTAGGGCTGGGGGTGCAACAGAAGCAGTAAGCAGGCCAGAAGAGTGAAGACGTAGCTCTCTCTTCCAAACCAAACATCAGCCATCATTACAAAAGGGCTACCAAAAAAGAACAAGTATATGCATCAAACTAAATAAAGATCCTACTACACCAAGTGTACGCATCTAACTAACTGGCTCAGTTAGACGTTACTATTTATTAAGCAGCGGAGATTGGCTGACGGCTTGAACTAGATGGGTGCTTGACGGGGGAAACTCCAGCCAACGGGCCGAAGTCTGATACTTGCGACCCTCTCTCCTACTTTGGGCTGCAGAGCGTGGCGGCACATATCAGGGTATGGTGCATGCAGAGACGCATGGTACGCTGCGTACACACAGTTTTGCCTGATGAACAAAACCGCGCTGCCATCATGATCCTTGCCGTCGGTTATCTCCTGGTTAATCTGATAATTCAGTCCGACAAACAGAGAGCATGTGCCAAGGCTACTTACCAGCCTCCAGTCAAAAATTCCTGAAGGCCTAGAGAAGCTGGGATCCTGCTCAAAGACCTTGCAGTGACTGTGATTGTATTCCGTGAAACAACACGTCCGGTACGTGCGAACGATCATCAATCTTTCACCATCATCTGATCGAGCCAGGAACCACCTGCAACTGCCATGCCGCTTTTCTTTGAAAGGTTCTGGGATTAGGAAGGGTAGGGACACCAGGCGGCCTACAACATCATATCAAGTTGGAGTCAAATAAAAAGGGCTCTTGATTTAGTCAATCTTAAGAACAACATGTTATGAGGATGAATATTTTTTTAGTAAATGTTGACAGTAATATGAGCAAGCCATCATGATATCATAGGAAAGTAACATATTGCTGTAACAGCCATTTGTAGCGATGACTGGAGTAGGCCAGCAATACGTCCAGCCATAGAAGGAGTCGACAACGTAAATGAAGCCCTTGTGTTCAATGGCATCAGAGAACCATGGAGGATGTATGATCCTGTGATGGACATGCAGATTTATCCACTTACCGCAGTGACCTGACAGATAGGCGAGACCGCGGTTGAAGAATGCAATTAGCCTGAAATCTTTATAATTCCCAGATCTTGTGGGCACTTGGCAGATTACAACCTTGAGCAAATCAAACTTCGTATCATGTTGGCTACTGTAAGATCCTGAGTATTCTGGGCTGCGGTGCCAAAGCAGTGTAGTGTTAATCGAAGGAAGGGGGATCAATCACTGGGTGTAGACCTCCACGAGCATCCAGCTGCCGCGATCATCGACGAGCACCATCCAAGACGTGTTCATGCCGACCCAGTACATACCGTTAATGTAGCTGAGGCTGACGGGGATCGGATCGTAGTGAAGGGGGTTGATGCTCGCCACCCTACGATCGTTATGCTGTGTGACATGCTGTTTCTGAAGATCAACCGGCATCAGCAAGCAAGGAGCTGGCTTAAAAGGCTCCGGCCTGAGGGCTTTGAGTAAACGGTACAGCCCCGACGAGCACGCGGCGAGCAGCGTGGTACTGAGATTGTCCACACGCGAAACAATGAGCTTGATTACCTCTGTGGGGAGCGAATTCCAGCCACTCTTTCGGCGGACGCTGCTTGGTTCTGCCATT
>NC_041383.1:98909424-98932363 GCF_002162155.2 Triticum dicoccoides
TTGGACGAGATTATGTGCGGACAAAGATGGAGAAGCGAATATGTGCTGCGGGAAGTGGACAGGTGATGATGACTATAGAACGCCGCTTGACTTACGAGACACATACCAGTAGTGTAGGGTCATATTGATGCCAGACAACTTGCTTGAGTGATCACAGTACTGGTACTCCCTACAGTACCTACTACAGTACTATGCCCTAGCTTGCTAGAGTAGAGTAGTAGAGTAGGACTCTGCTCTACTACTAGCACCGGAGGAGTAGTATATTCTAATCTAAAATAGTTACAAACTTCGATTCCCGATCGTGGAACGACTATGAACCGTGCTCAAAGATCGTGTCTACGTGGTGTTTGGACTTATATGCAAAAAAATAGCAAGATGCCCGTGCATTGCACGGCACACCATCATCACCAACTCAGTTTTTCTCTACTCCTACTCCTATAAAAGACTCAGTTGGTGATGATGGAGGCGAGGAGGCGTGTTCAGCCGGGCGTGCAGCGGACGACGCAACACTATTCGATTTGTTATAAAAAAGTACTTGTAGAGATAGAGACATAGGGAGGAGCACGAGGTAAGGCCTTATCTATAAATGTGGAGAGAGGTGCGGGTATCTTTTGTAAAATTGTCATAGTTGGCTTTCTATCCATCAGATATAGATCGGATGGTCTATATTACAAGATGGCAGGCAAACCATCATCACCAACTCGGTTTTCTATAAGAGTAGATATATATATATAGATATAGATAGATAGAGACTAGGGAGTACTAGTAAGGACACATCTACTGCTTCGTGTGCTACTCATGCGCTCCATTCGGCGGCCGCAACGTCCCCTACAGCCACTCCCTCCTGCGCTCCATTCGGCGGGCGCTGTTGAAATCTGGGGAGCGCACTCTCGCGACTGCTGGCAGCCACGACTTCACCGACGACGACTTCTTCCCCAACCTTGGCAACCTCTTCCTCAACGTCATGGGCGACAACCTCAACGCCAACGGTGCTGCTCCCGTTGCACCGTATGTGTTTCTGTCCTTCCTGTTCGAAATCATGGTAGAATTCATGTTTCTACTCTGTATCCTACTACTATGCTAGTCCACATGATTAGTTTCATCTTTGTTATAGCCGTCATGATTTATTTTGTGCTTATTCGGATTAAATCTCATAGTAACTTGCTCACATATTCAACTGGCGCAACGTCCCCTACAGCCACTCCCGTTTCATGGACGACCTGGTCGATGCCTCCAAGGAGCCCTTCGTCCACTGCTATGAGTGTTCGATGCCGTTTTGTGGCCGCCGGTGGACATGGTGCAGCACCTCACGGATGCATGCAGCGGTCACTGCTAGCCCTTGGTGGAGAACATCAAGTACGACACGTGCTACCGGTTCACCATGCCGGAGTCGCTGGAGGATCACCGCCGCCTGCTAGTCTCGGAGGAGGACGGCAGCGTCTTCCTCTTGATCGTGGGCACCGGCGAGGCCCGCACAGGCCGTCGCCCCGTCTTTGTAGTGTGCGTCAGGGGCATCGCTGCTGACGCTAACACTGACACGAGGCAGATGTACAGGTGCAAGGTCAATGTTACTACCCCTCCAGGTCACATGGGCGGCGAAACCGGCCTCATCGGACAGACTTGGAAACTGAGGAGCTGGGACTATCCCGCCAATGTGGACTTGGAAAACCCATGGCATCCGTTCTATCCTTTACCCGCCAACTCGGTGCACGGGGACTTCAAGGAGGTTCACCTGGACATACGCATTATCAAGTGCACTTAGAAAACATGTAGTGTGTGTGTGGGCGCTTATGGCTCGTGTCTTTGCCGCTTTTGATTTTGTAAGCTTGTCGTTAAACTTGAGTGGCTTTCGCCGCAGTCCTTCCTTTGAACTGCTCCTCTCAGTGAGCTGATGTAAGACACTTTGGGTTTCATTTGATAATGGAACCGGGCATTAGCCTCCCCGTTCTTCTAAAAAAAATACGCATTATCAAGTTGAATGTTGATCATTAGTCTTTGCTCAATGTAATCCGCTGTTTAAGCATGTGGAGACTTCCATGCAGGATCTTGCTCTATTGGAGTATCGCACATGAACAAAAGTGTATCCGTTTATGGTTTAATCTAGAATCTTCCATGTATGAATTTTTACTACAGTACTGGTGAAAGACTTACGATGAACCATTTCTTACATCTCCTCTGCCCCATTGCAAGTCATCCTGATTTAATCCCTCCGTCTAGGTGTATAAGGGCATGGTTAATATTACTTAATAGTATAGCCAACTGTTGACTATAAGAGAGTGCCATGTCATCTGTAGCCAACATGTATAACAATCGATACTCAAAAACTAATTCTTAAAGATCATTTCTTGCAAAGCATAATAAGTGTTATTTCTTCACAAGTTTTGGATCCAGGTTGAACAGTTGAACGCTTTTGTTTGCAAAAGATACCTTTTTATCTATTTCACCCGGATGTTTGTGAGCTCTAGAGATGAGATAATATCCGAAGAAACCTATCGATACCTGTTACACATGAGATGACCCCCACATCCTTTGTCAAAATAAACAACTCCCCGATCAATGCATTTCACTCTTCGGTACGACCAAAAATTGAACTAACATTATATATAGTACGATAAATACTGATGCATGTCACCTAAATTTATATCATTCAAAACTATGTTCAAATACGAATCCAACGATATAGTTTTTGTTGACATGCACTAACATTTTGTCAGTTAAATCTTCAGTCAAATTCAATGGGGGACTAATAAACCACGACCGATGTAGTACAAGTGTAGAGGGCGGCGCTGCACGGGAGTCTCACCTCTCACCCCATTCTTGGCGCGGCAGTAAAGCCGTCATATCACAAAACCCAACCACTCCCAGTAATAAATGGCTTGGTAAAATAAACAGACAAGCTACCATCACATCCCTCCGTCTTTTTTGCATTTCATCTCTATGCATTTACTTTCTCCAGTTCATCTCCCACACTCGATCCCTAGCTACTACTCCTAGGGCCAGTTCTTTTGGCGGCTTCCCCAGCTTTTCCCACAAGACTAGTCACAGTGGAGAGTAACAATAAGGTGCCTCACTCATTTATTTGGGCTTCTAAACTACTACTCCGTCCTGGTTTATTCCTCACAATTGTAATTTGTGCTAAATTTTGACCAAAGATTTAACTGATAAAATGTTACTCAAAACACTTGGCGCGGTGCATCTAGGTGTGTAAGTCATCTTACGAAAACCAAATAATCCCAAAACACTTAGGCGCGGTGCATTAACTTCTACCTCGTTTCTTGTTTCTTGACATATCAACCAATAAGCGATAAAGAGTGTGCATGCTTTTAATGACTTGAGATATCAAACACAACATGCAATGGTTAGTTCATTGCATGCAATACTATTAATTAGCAAATAAACATTAACGTTTCTCGTTTTCTCCTCCTCCTTGGTCACGGTGCACAGAGAAATAACCACAGAGAAAGAAGCTAAAAGTAAACAATCAAACGAGCATTTTTGCATTTGTTTTGCATTGAATCATTTCACAAGCTTGACTAGTGTTGTTTTTCTACTTTTACAAAAACCGCATCGTAATGTTCAAATGTGCATTTGCACGTACATAAGTAATAGTAGTACTCCCTCCGTCTAGGTGTACAAGTCTTCCCTCCTTCTTGGTCACCGTGCACAACCAAAGATGACTTATTGACCTGGACGGAGGGAGTAGCACAGTCTGCAAGCATATACCGAGAGAGACGTGTAGTCCGATAGTATATAGTAAAGTTTGTGCTATATGCACGTACTTGCAAAATGCGTAATAATACACAACGTTTCCAAACTTTCACTTTTACATACTTAATTAAGGACGCTAAAAATTCTTGAACATTCGGGATTTGTCATTTGCGTCCCAAAACTAATGAGATCGCCTTATGAAACAAAAATTATACTCCTCCTAAAAGCCAAGGCGCTCACAGGAGCGCTTGCGGTGCGCCACGAGTTCCCTGGTGCGCGGCCGTTTCCCAGCGCGCCGACACAATGCCTCTTCCTCAGCCTCACAACTCGCGAGGTGATGATTGGTGGCTTGCCGGCGGGCGAGCGTGATCTCACCGGTGTGGTGATTCGGCGCCAACAGGTACTCCTCCTGGCTGGAAGCGTGCACCCGGTCCACGTACCGCCAAGCGTAGATGAGGCGCTTGGGCCCGACTGCACTCAGGGCGTCTGCACGGGCGTCCTCCGCCACCCTCACGGCCCTCGCACGAGCCTTCTGCCAAAGAACCAATTGCTTGACTCTCTCGGACGCGACATAGATCTCCTAGAAAGCTTGTTGCGTGGTGTGCTTCTCTTCCTCGGCCTTCTTCTCCGCCTCTATTTTGGCGCGCTCTGCTAGAGGCAAAGCCTCCCACAAGGCGACATCCATTTCTTTCCAAAGCTCCTCAAGGCTGGGGGGCTCGGTGGGCGGTGCGGCGTTCTCCTCGTAGCGGGGAGCCGACGCGTCCTCCGACGCGCGTGCTGGCGAGATTGAGAACGCCGATGCGTCCACCTCGACGCGTCGCGGTGACGAGCGGAACGCCGACGCGTCCTCCTTGACTAGTGGTGGCAAGGAACGGAACGGCGACGCCTCGGGTAGCGGAGAGGAGCGAAACGCCGATGCGTCCTCCTCGACTAGTGGCGGCGAGGAACGGAACGTCGACGCGTCGCGTAGCGGCGAGGAGCGGAACACTGATGCATCCTCCTCGACTAGTGGCGGCGAGGAATGGAAAGGCGACGCTTGACCGTCTGCGCGGTGCAGCGAGGGGCTCCTAGGGCTTGGGAGGGGAGATGCCATGGTGGTCGACGTGAGAGGGAGGGGGAGGAGATAGCGATGAATGTGAACGTGAGGGGGAGGAGATAGCGATGTCGTGGGAGGCGCAATATTTATAGCGAGGAATGGCACACCTACATAAGATATGGACTGAGCTGCACTGACTTAACTGCAGGTCCAGTTGCGTCACTGACATGTGTGCCAGTACAATGCTGGGCCCGTATGTCAGTGACCCAATGCACCTGAAGTTAAGTAAAAGCTACGTGGGCATATTTGTTGGAGTAAATTACGAGTGAGCGAAGGGGTGGAAATATTGCTGGTCATAAAGGATTGGACGAGCGTGGGGGGAGGAGAGTCATGCATGCATATTTTTTCACACGGGGTGGAGTGGTGGGACCGCCGGAGGGAGAAGGAGAGTTTGGCAGGCATATTGTTTCCACACATGGAGAGGAAAAAATTTGGAGACGAACGGGCTTCCTGCAGGAATGGCGAATGGTGCATAATAGGTCATCTTGCATGCCGGGCTAGGTATAGTCTCAAGTCATTAAAAACATACACACCCCACACATGTTCATATTTCAAGGTGCACTAAATTATTGCATGCGATGATTAAGGCTGGCCATCATGGTGGTATCTTAGCTGGTATCATGCACACGGGAATAGCAGACATGCTGATGTGGCAAAGAATTAAAGAAGAGAGGGGGGTTAGACTAACTAGTGTTCATGCATGCATTGGTAAGCACATTTTTTGTGAAGAACGACAACATTAGTTGAGTACTTTTGCAGACTTCAAAAACTATTCCACCGCCTCTACTATCTTGCTAAGAGTAGGTGAATTTTTTGAGTCGAGCCCTTTAAACTAGAAGGGAGGTAGTGGTACTCTAATAGCTAGGTGTGTAAGTCATCTTACGAAAACCAAATAATCCCAAAACACGTAGGCGCAGTGCATTATCTTCTACCTCGTTTCTTGTTTCTTGACATATCAACCAATAAGAGATGAGGGTGTGCATGCTTTTAATGACCTGATACTATCAAACATGACATGCAGTGGTTAGTTCATTGCATGCAATACTATTTAATTAGCAAATAAACATTAATGTCTCTCGTTTTCCCCTCCTCCTTGGTCACGGTGCACAGCCTAAGATGACTTACTCACCAAGACGGAGGGAGTATCAACATTCACAATGTCAAATCAATATTTTTACACTCATTATAAAACGTAGTTCTTATACTCATTATAATCAGTATTGTAGATATTGATATTTTTAGTATAAATTTGGTCGTAGGATTTCATTGATGCCTGTCAAAGCGTGGAGGAAGTGGAGCTTAGGGCTTGCATTGCCGGTCTCTACATAGGTATTTCTCTTCATAATCCTGTAATTTTAGAGACTGATTGCGCTTTTGTGGTAGCGTCTCTTGCATCGGGGGACTATGACAGGTCTGCTATCCGTGACCTGAAGATGAAAGCATTGAGAATCTCGAAGTTGATCAACAATCTTCAATTGTCAAAGATTAGCTGTTCGGCCAATAAGGTGGCACACTTAATCGCTAAGTATAGCTTTGACAATAGATTAGATGGTATTCTTGTAAATAACGTACCGCCCTGTGTGGTGAATATTGTATCGAATGAGTGTACTGGTGTGGCTGGTTAATTAATATATGGTGGTATTTAAAAAAAGTATATATTTGGTCAAACACTTTGCAAACGGTTGACGGGAGTAAAATGGATCAGAGGGAGTATCATGCATGCGGAGTAGGCAAATTTTTTTGCTCATTTTTAGCCGGCCGAAGTCTCAAAGGGCGCGACCGCGCGAGGGAGGCGAAGGTCGTGGGAGGCACGATGGTTGACGGAATTAAGTGAAGTTATATCCATGCACCGGCATGGCGTGCGAACAGGCAGAAGCTATACCGTCAGGCCTATGATATGGGTCTAGTAGACATGACATCTAGTGGGTCCCGCATAGTTCTCGAGAACTCTTTGGGGCCTTGCAGCCGTTTATCCACCGGGCAAGCCAGCAACCCCACGCCGTTCGCACGCCCTACTCGTCCCTGTCTTCTACCTCACAACAGTTCGCTCCCAGTCGTCCCGTCCTTTCACATTAGTTCGCTCCCAGTTTTTGCGGGGTACAACAGTTCAACTTCTCCTAACCCTCCTCCAAAATCCATGGCCTCCCAAATCTCCATGGTCGTCGCTGAGTAACAGGTTAGAGCCATCACCGGCGATCAGTTCATCGTCATCTACACACGTGGATCCGCAACGGTGAAAGCATGGCTTGCTCGCTTCCTACGCATGTTCAACAGTTCAACAGATGAGTGGGTCGCTGTGCTAGATGTTGAGTACACCAAAGTACTGGGACAAGAGAAGGATCTAAAGGATGAAGAGAGGAAGAAGCCCGCCGTGATCCAGGTTTACGTACATAACGTTTGCTTGGTCTACCACATATGCCATGCCAACGTTGAGTGCCAAGATTTTAAGAACTTCCTCAAGGGCAAAAGAGTGAAATTCGTTACTATAGGCTTTAAGAACGACAAAGAAGTCCTGCGTCAGATAGGTCTCGTTGTAGGCCAGCCCTTCGATCTCCAGAAGGCAAGCCTGGTGTCCTCCTCTCAACCTTCAATGCTGACCCTGGCAGCAGCCATGATTGATCCTTCATACGCTAAACTGAAGAAACCTCATCATGAGTTTCTTCATGCATGGGAGTCGAAGACATTAGATGAAGATCACATCCTATACGCAGCAATGGATGCCTACCTTTGTTTAAATATCTACATGGGTTGGATGAAGAAGCAGAGCCCAGTGTCCGGTTCAAGCAAAGAAGCGTCAGCGAAGAGGAAGAAGAAGAGGGACGAGGACGAAGTCGAGGACGTGGACTCGGACTCCGAGTAGGTGGCAGTGCCATCGCTCATGCTGGTTCTACTGCAGTGTCAAGCTGACTAGTTGCTTAGTTTATTTTCAATGGTGTGTTGTGCTGAGGCCCCAACACAACTATGTTTATGTTCTTTCTCGTTATTTGAACTATTTAGTACGTAGAGTAGTACTAGTAGTATGTCTTACTACTGTTCTTCTTGCAGTTGGTACAACTGCTCGTACCTTCGTGTTCCCACTGTACTTAATACGTTCGTACTAGTAGTATAATTTGGTTCAGTCGATTTTTGAAAGAAGTTCGACGGAGCGAAGGAAGAAGACAACAGAAGAGGTGGAAGAAGCCCTTCTAGCCATCCATGTTGCATCAAACGGCTCACATGAGTAGACTGACCCAAATTGCTCCTTCAGATTGCAGGATCCACGTGGCATTCAAGGTCTCGAAGGTAGATTCCGCGTCCGCACCCGGTTTGCAGGCTCGACGCGCGCGCGACCGGCTTCCGCCGCGAAAGCCACCATGCGTGCCTCCTCCGCGCGGGCGCAGACGACAATGAAACGCTAGTTCCTCCTTGCTGGCGTGCTGGAGCACGCGCTCGTCCTCCTCTTCGTACACTACGTGCATAGACATGGCTCCACCAGCTGCTCGCGTGCTTGGTAGCGCGGCGGCATGGCAAGGAGGGACTGCAGATGACGTGAGCGGGCAAGCCTTCGGCTTCATGGCACAGGGATGGCAGCGACACGGCGGTGATGGGCGAGAAATTGTTGGCCGGAGCAGGCGGGCGCCGGCATGTGCAACAGCGGCGACGGCATATTGATGAGTGCGCGTATGGGAGCTTACTTTAGTTTTATATGAGGTTGGTCAAACTTAAAAGAAAACCGTACTAGTACACGTAAACATTAGACTTAGGTAGCGCTTTTTTTGAAGTTAGTACCACAGCCACGATACGGAATCCTGTGCAAGCGCATGAATCGCGGCCGCGCGGTCGATCGAACGGTGCGTCACCGTGTCGCGCTCGAAGGACATCCACCGAACCTTTTTGTGTGTGTGAAAACAATCCTCGAATATTACTCAACTTTTTTTTCCTGGGAAAGTTCTTGACGCTGCAATATTTCCATATATTTGAATTTAGCTCCAGTTTGTGTTTATTTGGATTTGGACGTTTTAGGTGCGCCCTAGTTTTTTTAATACTTATTTTGTGTGTGTGACTGAGAGAGAAGGTGTGTATGTGTCCATATGTGTGTTATGGCGGAAGGGCAATATGGAGAAGGTGTGCGTGTGATACAGACATAGAGAGGTGTGAATGTGCAAACGATCATGCATGAGTGAGACATAGACAGATGCCGATACGTTGTGTATACATGAGAGAACGGCTTCTAGTTTACTTGTGTGTGTGTGAGAGAGAGAGAGAGAGAGAGAGAGAGGAGCATCCATAACACAACAACCATCTCTCTCGATTCGTCCGTCCCTCACATGATCGCATGCAACATATGCATCAACACGCACATTTTGACACCCTCACTCGGCCCCTGCCCACCTCAAGGCCCGCGCAATCTCTTCGTGAATACACATTTCTCTCCTTAGGTTTGTTTTCACTCAATATCTGACACACACACACAGCACAACACACACACACGCCCCCGAGCACACAATTCATCCCCATCCAAGGTTATACGGTGACCACTCTCGCTTGTGCTTCTTTGCACCCCAACATGCACAACACCTCAATCTTCAAAGAGGGCATCGAGTAGGTCGAAGACGGCGACCACACCGCGCTAGAGAATGCAGGGTCATTTGGAAGCAGGGTGATGTGACGACGGCTGACTGACTCCTCCCCCCACCCTCTCTCTCTCTCTTGCACAAACTTACCAACCCCTCTCTCCCATGCACAAAATTGTCAATCCCTCAACCCATGAGATCCTTCCCCTCTCGTCCATGTTTTTCCAGCTCTCTCATCAAACATGTTGTCTCTTCTCCTTCCACGTATACAGAATCACGTATATTAAATGTCTCCATCTTTCTCACAGACCTAACTTCTTCCTCTCTCTTTCTCTCTCTCTCTCTGTGTCTCGTTAGGTTTGTCTCCTACTCTCTCATCCACATACATACAATCTTTCCCACCCTATCTGCTCCATCTTCAAAAGCTCTCTCTGCATGTTTCATTCACACAATGGGGTATGTCAAAATGTTGCTTCTATAATGGCTGATGTAGAGTTTTGGTTGTTTTTGTTGCATCCTACAAAGTAATAACTATGAAATGCATTTAGATTCTCATTTGACTGGGATTATGTGAGTTTGAGCATGTTGTGAAGTACTATAGACCTTGTATACATCTTGGGATTCGACAATGATTGTAACTATTGAATTGTATACACCATTACATTTGAAGTCAATAGCCTAATATATTTATTTCACAATTTCAACAAATGATTAGTTCACTACAAACTAAGAAAACAAATGTGTACTCCCTTTGTTTTTATTAAAGTCCGCGTATTAGCATTGGTCAAAGTCAAGTTTTGTAAACTCTCAGAAAGCTTATAACAAAAAATATTAACATACAATAACA
Organism: Triticum dicoccoides; assembly: GCF_002162155.2. Lineage (NCBI taxonomy): Eukaryota > Viridiplantae > Streptophyta > Magnoliopsida > Poales > Poaceae > Triticum > Triticum dicoccoides. Next base: position 98,919,629 of record NC_041383.1, read on the forward strand.
AATAAATACCATTAGATTCATTATTGAATGTACTTCCACATCATACATATTTGTTATGGTAAATGTTTATATTTTTATATAAACTTGGTCAAACTTTAGGAAGTTTGACTTCGGTCAAACCTAATATGTAGAGTTTACTACTACTACTTGCTAGTTGCTTAGCCGAATCACTCAACACGCCACACGGGGAGTCCAGTGTCACAAAATTTTGAGGTCGGCGGGAAAATCTCCCGCGACCCTGATTCGAGCAGTGGGAAGTTACCATCATAGCCTTCGGAACAGGCCTACGTACGATGCTTGGTAGGGGGCTGTTTTCGTAACTTCAGGTTCACCCTACCCAGCCAGCCCCACCCCGGCACCCAGAGTAGTACACCTGAATACTCCCCATTTTCTATCCCCACCGCAAAATATACTTCTCCACGGCACCGCAGCCTTCATGCTCCTCCCCTTTACATCATCGCACTCATCCACCATAGTGCATCTGCCTCATCAACGACCTCGTACGCCGCACTGGAGCCGGTCCACCGTCGTCGTCGTAGTCGGAGCTTCTTCCCTGGCATCGTCTTCCACGGTCTCGGATCTGCTTCCCGGAAGCCGACGCCAAGCGCAGAAGTATCACAGTCATGGACAATGAACTGACTCCCGTTGCCGACCATGACTCACAGAGTCCGCCGCGACCATCGTTCTCCTCCTTGATAGGTAATGTGTGTATTGAATCACTTAGCAGTACATGTGCAGTTCCAATTTTGTTCATACCTACCCTTCAATTTTCCTGGGTGCTATTGTTCCTGTAAAAGTAATTGCTTATATCCTCCATTGTCCAACATAATATAAACTTGTAATTGTGCGTTGCTCCTGTATCGCGCTGTGCTTGGGTAGGTTTTTCATCTGCAACCAGCAGTGTGGCAAATGATGGAAAAGTTTTTAGAACTAGCAAGATGCCCATGCGTTGCACGCATCAAGATGCATTTGTATGAGTAGTTTATCTTGTGGGAGAAAAGGATGAACAAGGGAAGGCCTTATTTGCAAATCTGGAGAGGGGTATGGGTATCTTTTTGCAAAATTCCCATTTGTTTCCTTCCTATCTGTCAGATATAAATCAGACGGCCTATGTTGCAAGAAAAAAAGTATAGAGAAAAAAAGTAGACAGTAAAGGAACTAGAGATAAATATTAAATATTAAATATAAAATAAATATCTATATCTATATCTATATCTATATCTATATCTATACTACTATATAGTGTATTAGTTTGAATTCAGGCATTCAAATGCATATCCAACCGTTCAATGGGGTCCATCCGACGGCCAAAAGTGGTTGGATTCGCAGCTACAGTAGCACTGAGTGTCATCTGGATCGTTCCAGAGGCAGCCATGAAGTAGTATAGGGTCAAAACTATCTGGGTCGTTCTAGAACCAACCCACTGCATATTTGTAGCTGGTTGGAGCTAACTGAGTTTCCAGAGACCAGATTCCACACTCCACGCATCCTGCGGGAGCAGCATAAATTATTTCAACAAAGTAGACTCGGGCAGTGGTACATGTGGCTGATAGGTAGGTTGCTTCAGTACTACTAAGTCTGACCAGCGGTAAAAATAAGACGAAGAAATATATAAAAGTAAACAGATTGAACCAGTGCAGTTTTGGATCAAAGCTGTAGCAAATGTTACATTAAAACATAGCAATAGGTCCTTCAAAAAAACATAGCAATAGGTACTAAATTTAATGTATACTACACATTCTTTGCATGTGTTAGTTATTGAGTATATGAACATGAGAAGCTTTCTTATTTATAATATAGGCCGTCCGATCTATATCTGACGGATAGGAAGGAAACTATGGCAATTTTGCAAAAAGATACCCACACCCCTCTCGACATTTGCAAATAAGGTCTTCCCTCGTTCATCCTTTCCCCCCACAAGATAAACTACTCATACAAATGCATCTTGATGTTCCGTGCAACGCATGGCATCTTGCCAGTTGTTGCAAAAAGCCCATGTGTGTGTGAGAGAGAGGGAGAGTGGAGGAGGACGGAGTGCATGTGTGACAAAGACACAAGTAGTGTGTGTGCGATAGGTATCAGCTTAAAATGAGGCGATAGTGTGTGTGTGCACAATCGAGAGGGCGTGTCTCCAGAAGGGAAGAAAAAGCTACAGAGATACAAGGAGCGGGAGAGAGACATGTATGCGATGGTGGAAGCATGAGTGTGCGGGTGTATAAACTTATCTAGAGGCTAGCTAGTCGATAAATGCTTGTGAGGGAAATACGAGTCGGGGTGCGAAAGCGAGAGTTTTGTGTGTGTGAGAGAGAGACTGTAGTCGGGAAGGGGAGTGGAAGCAGGAGTTGTGTGTGTGTGTCTGTGTGAGAGAGAGAGGAGACGGTAGTCGGGGTTGTCTGATCGGTGTTAGTCTGGGATGGAGACGAAAAGGAGACCGCAACAAATGTTGTGTCTACATGAGAGAGAGAGAGTAATTTTAGTGGTATGATTCATATGTAGAGACATATAGGGTGTGTGAGAGAATCCCATAGAGAGAAAGATAAAGTGAAAGACGAGTGGACACTGTGTGTGTGGCGGTGAAAAAGAAAGCTTAGGTACCGGGTGATACCAGTGAACAGTAGAGACGTGAGAGATAATGAAAACCGTGTAATGTATAATGATAGGGAGAGCGTGACACTTCTCAAGGGAGACGTCGAGAGACCATGTTTGCGAGGATAGGAGAAACATGAAGTGAGCATGCGGGTGATCTGGAGAAAAGAGAGTGATGGCTACCTGAAGGAGCATGCATGCGAGAGAGATGGGCGTGAAAGGAGTTAACAAAAAAGGGATTCAAATATTTGAATTCGAGATGATGATACATGTAATCCATACTCGAACCAAAATTGATCTATCAAACATGATACTCATATGAATTCACGCACATCTATGTTATTTAATATGTAGATATTCCTGATCCATACATTCTAGTAGAACATAATTTGGTTAATTTTTTTGAATTCAACCTTAAGATTTCGTGATCGTTGTATTTGTAAATCATATTATACATATAAAGGAGCAGAATTCTTTGTTGTGCTTTTGAAAGTATATATGTAAAAAAATGATGTATATAGAATGTAATTCCAATTGAAAATGGATCCCGCCTGAAAAAATAGTAGAATACAAACGGGATTCGAATTGAGTTGGCACGGTAAACATGCACTGTGCAAAATTTGAACGAGGAGGGGAAAGTTGCAGTAACCGCCCGAAACCAAAATCTACGAGATGGAAATCACTACTGCCTATCCCTGCCGCGCAAAGCCTATCTGCTGGAGTTCTATAGGTTTCGATAGGGGTAGGTTTGTAATTTCACCCAAATGTGATGTAACCGCCTCTCACCCGGATTCATACACGGTGGGCGCCAAAACACAGTGTGCCCTCGGCTGAAATCGACTCCCTCCCCGATTCATATTCATACACGGTGGGCGCCAATAACAAACTCTCGTCGGCAAATATTCGGTGTATGAGAGATAACCGTCCTATCCCCAACCGACTAATGTTGCTGTGATGTAGTAGAAATTTGAAACGGGGGCTAAGTTTGTAAATTTCCTCGCATTTGAGACAAGCGTGCCCTGAATACATGGTTCCCCCTTCCTCTCTACCTCCCTTTTCCCCATTCGTACTTCGTGGGCGCCAAAACACCCTCTCCACCCCACCCTCCTCCGTCTGCCGCCGTCCGCCACCCCATCCACCGCCGTCCTCCTCCACCATGCCGGAGCTGATACCCCGGCGTCGCCATCCATTACAAGAGATCGACCTCTCTCATCCACGCCTTCGGACCGGGATCCTTGCATCCCGCCCTCTCACTTCATCCCCGCCGTCGTCCACCTTGCCGGCGCCGCTCCTACGACCGTCTCGTCCATCGCGCCCCGCCGCCACCGTCTACCCTCCTAGATCTGCTTCCACGCTGCCGACAACCATCGCTACCGCATCACCATCAAATTCTCACTAGATGAGTACACGGCGCCGCACCAGAGGCGGTACTCTTTCGTATCTGCTCAACTTATTTATCCCAGCAAGAAAATAGATCGCCACTGCTTTACTCTGATTTCTTGTCTTGGTTGCGAAGTTGCCTTTGTCCGGTTTGCACCTTCAGATCCGCCATGGCACGCTCAACACTATACTCCCAATGCTTATGGTTTTCCCCTTTTATATTCCACACTAGTTAAATCATAGTAGACTAAATTTCAAAATTGGGCAGTCGATTTTTCAGAGCTCGCCGGAGTTCGCCGGTGCAATCCAAGGGGCTCGGGTGGTTGTGGGGCCTCGCCGAACGAAGAAAACTCGACGCGGGTGGGGGTTGGGGGTGGCGGAGGAACACAGGCGGTGGGGGCCGGTGGTCCGCCCGGCGGCCCGTGCGGTATTCTGTATGGGAAGAATCATAGACGAGCAAGAAGAAGGGTTAGGAGACGTAGGATCTTCATCCAACCGCTTGAAATGGTCGAGAGATAGCTGGGAGTTGCATTCTTAATGCACTCTAGTTCATCATGTGTGGGCACTGTGCAACCAACATTTTATTATCCAAAATCTGCTTGCTCTTCTTTACCATGTTCGATAGAGCTGTGACACAAAACGTAGGACCGACTCCAGCAGACTGTACGCATACTTCACTGGACACACCACTAGCCCCACCACACAGGACCTGCACTCCAGCAAAAGGTATACCGATTTCATTTGCCAAACCAGCTGTACCACAGAAAAATCCCACTCCAGCAAAAAGTACAGCAAGTCCACCGGCCGAAGACCTATCCCAACTGTAGAGACGGCCAATTCCTGCAGATTGGAACCCCATTCCATTTATTCCCAGTTTAAAAGACAATGCTTTCAATGTTGTCAGGGATTACATGCATATATTCCCATCATGGGAAGATTATTGTGAAGACAAACACCATTTTCACATCTTCCTGTCCAACTTACGTGTAAGTGCTATTATTCATGGTTATTATTTTCCTATTTTCTGCTGATTGAACACATCAATGTTTTACATTACATTGTTGTAACTAGGCGAGGGTCAATCTGGATAGTCATGACGAGCAAAGCTTGCTTGTGCTTTTCAAGGAAGCATTGCAGCAGTATCGGTGTCACCTAAGGAAATCACACTTTGGTGGCAAATCTATAAACGAATTTCTGGTGAAGTCTCCTGTGCTAAATTTAGAAGACATTGAATGGAAAAACATTGTTATGCACTGGTCTCGTTCCCAGGATGAGGTACTGTCTATGAAATCACATGACAATTTGAACTTCTACTTTTCCGCATGTGCCTTACGGATCTTGTTTGCAGGAAATCTGCTCAAAGAAGAATTCCGGTTTGAAAAGAACGACATGATATCGCAAATATGCTGCCCGCTGCTTTGCTCTTGTTAGTACCTGTTGTCCTGTATCACTATACTTGCATACATACCTGGTTCATTATGTGACAGCAGTATGCATGATAGTTTGCTTATCAATTGTTCGCTCCAAATTATCTAATCTATATGAATGGTTACATTAGTGTAGAATATATCCAATGCCAATGTTTTTTAGCTCTGCATTATTCTTGTAAGTACATGCTGTCCATTATCAGTGTACTTATAATGACAGGTAGTTGTTCATGTACCATCACTCTGCAGCTTATTTTCCTTTGCCCTCCATTTTCTACACATCAGATCTATATTTACTCTTACCATAAGGTTGGTACTGAATAAGTTTAGCTGTGCATTGCTCTTGGCTGTACCTTTTGCCTGTATCGCTGCACTTACATTTATAGCTACTTGGTTATGTAGCATCACTCTTCATCTTATCTTAAATATTCTCCATTTTTTCGTATATTATCACATCTATATTTACTCTTAACAAAATGTAGAATAAAGGCAATGCTTATGAAGAAGATTCTGTGGTAAACTTCTTGAATTGCCCCCCCCCATCAGCATGGACAAGGCCTTTATAGAGCCTGTCTTCACCAATAATGTAAGTTTGTCCATCTCAAGCCTTCAAACTTTGTTGTATATATTTGGTTAGGCATGACTGCAACAGCTGTTTATTTTTGGTGTTTGCATGAAATTGCATGTTTAAAGTTTATTATGTAGTTCATAAACAAAAGTTTTTCCTTTCTCAATTTAAGTTTTCAGTTGTACAACCAAGTTCCTTATTCATACCATGTAAATTAAAGTATACAGAACAAGCGATCTTCTTTTGCACTGCATGTATGCTTCTGTTCTTCATCCGTAATCCAGTGGTGTGGTGAACCTACCCACTACAGCACAATGTCATATTCTGCAATGTCTTAACTATGAACAATGTCATATCATTCTACTATTACCTCCGTCCAAAAATACTTGTCATTGAAATGGATGTATCTAGATGTATTTTAGTTCTAGACACATCCATTTTGATGACAAGTAATTCCGGACGGCGGGATTATTATTTAAACCGTCTCTTTATTTGCCAATATGAAATGGGATAAATTGACAGCACACGAACCATTGATATTTATGAGTTCTTGATCTGTAATCCAGTGGTGTCGTGAAGCTGCCAACTCCTTCACAATGTCATTTCCTGCCATGTCTTGACCTGAACAATACCATATTGTGTTAATGCAATATTAAATTGTTTCACTTTATTCGTCAGTAAGAAATGTGATGAATTGTCAGCACTGATACTTTTATGTGCAAAACCTGTCATCTGTCTGCTTGTTTATCTTTCAGAGTGAGGAAGATTTAAGTGTTGAACAAGCGCAGTCTCATCATCTTGCTCACCTGCTTGCGCTGCAGCTCCCCAGCAGGGCTAACCTTTCTTGAACTCTATTGAAGTGTTGTCGGTTTTGTATATTATTTTGTCGGCGTGTTTATTTGCACTGGTGGCGATCTTTGATGCCTAGTGTATGTAATCTGCTGTCTGCTTGTGCTTTATTATCATAGTGGCCAACTTTGATGCCCAGTGGATGTAATATGCTGTAATTTCTTTATTGTATAGTCTAGGTTTTTTCTTATTCACGATGCTGCCGTTATTTTACTGTATATTTATCCTGTCTTCGCAGTAAACCGGCCAAACCGTAAAATTATGATACATAATCGGGCCGTCATGCAATCACGATGTAGGTTGGGCCTGAAACGTGCCGAACAGCTAACGGGCCGGCAGCAGCCCAAAATGAACCCTGGCCCATGTTTGTGCGAATCAAATCACAGGCTTTTAACAGGCCAAAATTTCTCGGTCCTTGTTTGGCCGAATCAGATATCGGCTGCGAGCAGGCCGGATGCAAACCGGGCCGTAGTTAGGCCCAATTATATGACAGACATTTAACAGACCGAAATTAATATAGGGCCGAAATGTTAAACGGGTCCTTAAGAGGCCAAAACTAATGTCAGGCCGAATTACTAAGTGGGCCTCTAGCAATTGGGCCCAAAAGCATAGTGTCCAGTTGACGGGCCGAATCTGATATGGGCCATAATTGAGCCCATAGCCTCTTAAAGGGTCGTACCTGATCTGGGCCGTAATTTGGCCCAGAACATGGTAGGGTTTTGACGGGCCAGATCTCATATGGGCCACTATTAGGCCCGGAACATGGCAGGCCATTAATGGACCGGATCAAATATGGTCCGACATTTGGCCCATAACATGGCAGCCACTTAATGGGACGGCCTACTAGGGCCCTCAAATTCTTGTGGGCCTATAGCTGGGTCGGCCTGTTAATGTCGGCGAAATCTCGTGGGCCTTTAGCCGGGCCGGCCCATTATGATCCGCAATAATCTTGTGGGCCTTTACCTGGGCCGGCCCGTTATGGCAAACAAAAATCTTGTGGGCCTTTACCTGGGCCAGCCCATTATGGCCCGCGAAATCTTGTGGGCCGTTAGCTGGGCCAGCCCATTATGGTCCACAAAATCTCGTGGGCCTTTAGCTGGGCCGGCCTATTATGGTCCGCAAAATCTTGTGGGCCTTTAGTTGGGCCGGCCCATTTAAACTTGATGGGCCGGTCCACGTGTCAACATATCATAGGCGCGTCTCGCCCATTGGATGAGTGACACTTGTGCCACCGCGGACCTGACACGTGTCTCCTCCAGCCAATGATGATTTTACACGTGGAAGATCCCCATTGGTCGGGGTTGTTAACGGGTTATCGGATCCAAAACCCGACCCGATAGCTTAACGGTGTTCCGTTACGGTGGATGCCATGTATCGGTCACCCTTGACGAAAGCACTTCTGTGACGCGCGATTTATCATCATGGAAGTGGACACTTCTGTGATGATAATTTTGGTAATGTCATGGAACACTTGTACGACAGCACAGGTATGACTATCTTGATTCTGTCATAAATTTGTCATGGATGTACATGCATGACAAAAAATGCGACCTACTGCGACAAACATGTATCATCACGGAAGTGTATTTTTTTGTAGTGTGACCTGATGGCCGGGGGCGTAGCTGTCGATCTGCTCTAGATGGCCAAGCAAATTAGCCCGTAGTGCAAAGCCGCCGAACACGAAGATCTGTCCAAGGGGAAAAGTCTCACCCTGGACCGCGTTGTTGTTGATGATTGATGGAGCCATCGAGCATTGCAGCGACGACACAAAGGAACCTCTCAATGAAAGCACCAATGTCGGTGTCAAAACCGGCGGATCTCGGGTAGGGGGTCCCGATCTGTGCTTCTAAGGCTAATGGTAACAGGAGGCAAGGGACACAATGTTTTACCCAGGTTCGGGCCCTCTCAATGGAGGTAAAACCCTACTTCCTGCTTGATTGATCTTGATGATATGATTATTACAAGAGTTGGTCTACCACGAGATCGTAGAGGCTAAACCCTAGAAGCTAGCCTATGATGATTATGATTGTTGTGATCATCCCTATACGGACCAAACCCTCCGGTTTATATAGACACCGAAGGGGGCTAGGTTTTACATAGAGCCGGTTACAAAGAAGGAAATCTAATATCCGGATCGCCAAGCTTGTCTTCCACACAAAGGAGAGTCCCATCCGGACACGGGACGAAGTCTTGAGTCTTGTATCTTCACGGCCCAACAGTCCGGCCAAAGTATATAGTCCGGCTGTCCGGATACCCCTTAATCCAGGGCTCCCTCATTCGGCAATTTAAAAGGTTCCTTTCATATTCTCGAATGGTAGGACCCAACGGCGTACCAGCCAGACTTTCGCTCGTGTTGATCCTAAAAAAACCGGGCTCGTGTCCTTCGGTGGCGTGCGTGGTATGCACATTAGGCAACCCCAACCAGTCGAGCCTCAGCATTTCAAGTCGAAATATCTGGCGGCCAGAATTCCAGCCCTAGGAAATTCCCCTCATGTCCCCAGTCCATAATGACTACCGATGAACAACGGAGGGATGCTTTAGTAACTAGACAACGTTACCTACCGTGCCAAGCACGGTTCAATTCCCTCGGTCGCCGCTCGTCAAGGTCACCCGTCAACTGCATTGCCTAGTACTACTACTACTACTACACCAGGATGAGCATAGAATTGATCCCGTTTGTTTGTGCCTAGTACTTGAGTTAATATATCAGGCAATGCACTGGTACGGAGGGATTATCCTTTTACTCTGCATATATAACTTGTCTAAAGTCTAACTAAGCAAAATGTTTGACCAAATCCTTTCTTAAGAAATACAACAGGACAGATGTACGGCTTGAAAATTTATTGCATGATGCAGGTTATGATATTGTTTCGAATCCTGGATCTTAAATTTCAGAAAATCCAAAAGTGAGCATAAATTCTTGAAACTAAGTATGGTCACGTGATATGGCACAAATATTACTTCGTAAGTTTTTTCTTCAATTTGAGACAAGGTGCTTATGACAAGTTGCACAAATGAAGAGCCAAGGTATTTTGGAACAAAGACCTGTCACGTTAAGGCGAACGCATTCACTATTGAAACCGTGGGTGTTTACGTGCCGCCACGAGTCCCCGCTTCTCATTGGCAGGTGTTGTTCGAGCAAGCGTGTGAGTCGATGGGAGGCGTGCGAGCAGAGCGCTGCACCGGCTGTCAGGGAGGCATGCGAGCAGACCGCTTTGTAGGCTCACCGGGAGGTGAGCCCTTTGACCAGGCTTCGTTGCCCACTGTCGTCCCAACTGCTCCCACTTTTAATGTCGCCGGCGCCGCAGTTTAAAATCAACCCCGCACTACCCGGCATCACTACAATCTTCTCTCTTCCTCTCTGATTCTCCTGTCGTCTACCTCCAACTAGCCTGACCTAAACGTACGCCATGCCGTATCACGATGGTCTGCCCTTAGTGTTCCAGTTTCCCGAGGAAGACACCCAGCCGGAGTGTCAAGAACATAAGGAGCTTTGGGACGAGGATGAACTGGCCTTGCGGGAAGACGCTGCGCCTGTCCCCGCTCCCGTCGCCCCGACTGCGCTAGTGCCCATCCCCATGGTATTGATGGGCTGGGAGCCGCACATTGTCGCCAAGCTTGATCCCACGGGGTTCCACGAGGTCCCCGCCGACTTTCACGTGCCCGTGCACCTGCCAGCGCATGCACCTGCACGTGCACTGACATGCACGCCCGTGTCGGTGCCCGTGCTCCTGCCAGCACCTGCGCCTGCGCGTGCAGTGACATGCGCGCCCGTGCCGGTGCCCGTGCACACGAATGTCTCCACCGCACCGTTGACAGTGCCTGTCCCCGCGCGGGTGCCAGTGCCCCCCTCAGCGGCATGGATGACCGCCGTCGAACGCTTCCTTGCACCAATGCCAGTCGCCTCCTCCCGCCAGTTGACTCGCTCCGAAGTCTAGAACATTTTGGCCTTCCTTGAAGCTAGGCCAACGTCCAGGAGTATGCCAACAATGGCGCAAGACGCCGCCATCGCCGTTAGTCAGTGGCCCGACGACACACAGAGCACGGCAGAGGAGCCGCTTCCCACTGCGAGACGCCCCCGCCGCCGCCGCATAATCTAAATTTGCCATGAAAAATGTTCGGATTGGCATGCTTAAAATCTGAACGTTTATCATTTGTGTTTATTTTATATTGATCGTCGTATAATTTAAAGTTGGAGTTAGACTGAACCAAATCTATGGTTTGATCGATTGAATGTTCTTCTAGAGCCGTATCAAATTAAATATAAAACGTCATCAAGCCACATGTATTCCTTGTCATCCAACGACCTAGACTGCTTCAATGTCGAGCGCTCAACACGTTTAGCGTGCAGTTAATTTCATGCCAAAAATAGTGCTAATCACATAACAACACTCAAATAAAATCCTAGTACTTAATATCCGCATGCACTTAATATACTTCCAAATTAACGTGCATTGCACGTACACACTGACTAGTGCTGCTAGTACGTGAAACTGCTGCCGTGACTTGTGAACGCATCCAGATATGGTCAACGGCAACATCTCCCGCGAGTTCTTCCTGTTTGCCCATGCGTCTAAACGCCGAAGGGGAGGAGAGAGAGAGCACGCATGGAACCCACCAGTAAGAGAAGGCGAATAGTACTAAAAATAATATTACATGTTATCCATTGGTTAGGCTGTGGTAATATAAAAACATTATGTGAACAAAGGGGGGGGGGTACAACAAACATTGCTATTCTATGTATGTTGCCTATTGACGTGCGGCTTGAAGGCCCGCTCGCATGTTCGATCCTTGTCCTTTATTTTTTAATTTGTATATGGGTCCTAATTTGTTTCATGACATGTGGGCCCCTCGATGTGTAGTTTGTAGCACTTTAATTTATGGGTCGAAATTTGTTCCATTCCAAGTGGACTATCGGTGTGTAGTTTTGTAGCTTATTTATAACAATTAAAGAGAACAACATAGTTTTTTCAATAATACCATGGTGCGACATTGAAGGCGAGAAAGGACGTGTGAGAGAGCGATGACCGAGCCAGAGGGAAATCAACTTGGGGAGTTGCGTGGGTTGCAACGGTGTTTGGAGTTGTGGGCCGGATGCTACAAAGATATAATGTAAACCGACCAGAATAAATGCCTAACAAATTAATCCAAGGTTGGAGTGCCCCTCGCAATGTAAATAGCTTTGGCTTTGTGAGGGCTGGAGAGGTAGTAGCTTCAACGCGTGGAAGATACGGTGTGAGAAAGCGAGGTCAATCGAGAGACATATAGATAGAGAGACAGAGTGAGTGTGGTCCGACATTCATTGAACAAATATATATGCTCTGGAGAGATATTGTCCAACTGAGCTTTTGGCAAGGGTGAGGGCTGTAAGATAGAGTTGAGAGATGATCCAGTCATAGACATGTAGATATATTTTGTGCGTGGGAGGAAGCAAGGTCAACCGATCACATAGGGTCGCCATGCGATCGTAAGAGTGAGACAAGTTGGAGCGAGTGACCTAGATAGACAATGTGCGTGAGAGAGTATACAATGTGAATAGGTCGAATTGGGCTCAAACATGGTGATATATCATTTTTGTTCGAGAAAGAGCGAGGTCAATCGAGACATACAAAGAGAGAGAGAGAGAGAGAGAGAGAGAGAGAGAGAGAGAGAGAGATTGAGTGAGCGTGGCCCACCATGAGGTCGAAAGAGTGGCGGCGGCCTGGATGGACTGACCTAGATAGACAATCTGCGTGAGAGAGTATAGAGTGTGTCGATCGAGGCCCGAACAGGGAGATATATCATTTGTGTGTGAAAGAAAATGAGGTTAAACGAGACTCAGATAAAGAGAGCGAGATTGAGCGAGTGTGGCTTGCCGTGCGGAAGAAAGAGTGAGACAGTCTCGAGGGAGTGACTTAGATATACAATGTGCATGCGTGCGCACGA
>NC_041383.1:98932969-98959332 GCF_002162155.2 Triticum dicoccoides
GTGTAGTTGAGAGACTTAGAGATCGAAACACAGAGAGAAAGAATGAACGTGTGTTGGAAACCGATAGCTTCCTAAGGTAGTTAGGAGAGGAAGATTGACTGATACAGGAAGTATGTAGCATTTGTGCGGGGGGGGGGGGGCTGGCTGAAAACAACATTTGAATGTACATAGTACGAGACTTAATATCGATGTTTCAATTCGGTGTACATTGTAAGATTTGAACCGAGGACTAGGCATACGGGTAATTATTTCGAATTCGTGCCATACTAAGTTTCAAAAAGTTGACATTGACTCAATTTGTTGTGCTTTTTTGTAGGTCATATGTTTGAATCCATCCAAAAGTTTTCTCACTACCATGGTGTTCATCACATACATATGAATTTGTATTAAAAAAGTAGCGTGGATACAGTGAAATGCGAAATCCATGTTAGAATTGGAGATCGCTACGTGACACACACTCTAATTCAAATAACTAACTACGTGACACGCTCTCTAATTCAAATAACTAACTATGTGACACACACTCTAATCCATGTTAGTGTGGGTACTGTTTCGATTTTTTTTCAAATAACTCCTCATTGATTAATTTATAGTACTCCCTCTGTTCACTTTTATAAGACCTTGAAGACATTTCAGACAATGTGCAAAACAGTTCATTTTAAGTTGTCTGAAACGACTTACAAAAGTGAACGTAGGGAGTATCTCGTTTCAAATGACTAATTATTGCAAGGAAAACACGGGCATGGTAATACATACAGATTCGTTTGCAAATGAAAGAAGATTCATTTGCATTCTCAAATGTAGGCGCACCAGGAAGACCAGGGTCGTGTCGAGGTGGACGCTGCTTCAGTGCCTTAAAGGCAACTGCCTTTGGGTCACTGACATGTGGGCCAGCCACCTATTGGGCCCACATGTCATGGACACAAAGGCACCAAAGCATAGTCCTGTCGGGGTGGTCGCGCGTGTCGGACGGACGCGTAGCACCCAACCACCCACCCACCCCCCCCAAAAAAAGGACGACGACAAAATAAGTTCACGCTTACACGTTTCGGATTGAAATATCTGGCGGCCCCAATTCCAGCCCTGCAAAATCTCTCTTCTCCACCGTCCCCTTCCGCGCCCAGATTGCGCAAATCCCTAATTCGCCGCCAACACAAGCATAGTTCGAATCGCCCCTCGTCTCGTCTCTTTCCCCACCGTTCCCTACCTATGTGTCGAACGACGACGACGAAGACGATGGTCGCGCTTCACCACCGCACCGGAGCTAGCTCATCTACGCCCTCGTCCACCGCACCGGGTGGTCCACCGACAACGTCGGCCACCACAAGCGACGTGCCTCACAGACACCGAGTTCCACCACATGAGGTGCGCTTCCCCGACACCGTCTCCCAGATCACCAGGGATACTTCACCGAGCACATCGTCGCACCTCCACCCCCCAAGGCCGTTGGGGCTTCACCAACGGTCTCATCCACCGCATAGTAGCGCTCCGCTGCCACTCAAGATCTGTATCCGTGTGCGACCAACCAATGCCAGCGCATCACCCTCAACGGCTCTGAAGTGACCCGCACTCTAGCTAGGCGAGCATGCCCAAACGCTGGCCCGAACTAGGTATCCACACATCACTCCCTTGTGCACTATTCCGACGATGTTTGTATATCCTTTCACTTCTCTCTTAGCTTACACGCCTATGCAACTCTGACTTTAGCTCTTATTTCTTCTGGAGATATCATCTGAAACTAGCAAATCCATTTTTTAGCGAAGCATGACGGCGCTACGTGATTTGGTACACATCCTGCACACCCGTATAACCTTGTAAGTATCTGTCCTCTGGTACAACATCAAGGTCGATTCCTCTTATTTGATCAACCATTCGCCATGTCAAAAATGCAGAGGGGGATGCAAGGAGCACAAGGCCTGCACATCCAAGCAAGTGGTAACATGGACTTCTACATGGAACATCCCAAGCGCAAGCAGAGCTGCAGTGAGCCTATACAACGAGCTAGCGTAAGTCCATGCATTTCATTTAATTCGTAATGGCATTCGTGTATGATTTGTGTGTAGTGGCTGATCCACGAATTCAAGTTACCAGGGGCGAACATTTAACTTAAAAAATACAAAAGGCACTTGCACTCCGGAAATCAACATAACTTGAGAAATGTGAAGCTACATGCACTTTGAAAACCGTCTAATGATCCAAAGTAGTTCAGATTGTAAACACTAAATGATCCAAGCACCAAAAACACAAAATGCAACATGGTGTACAAGGACTACAAACATGGTCTATACCTTCTTGAATTATCCGTTCTCTGGCTGAAAATATCGAAGTGTAATTGCACGTATAACCAGTGCGCAAACTGCATATCAATATATCTATCGTGCACAAGTATGCCAATAGTTTAAAACAATAGATTAGAAAAGTATTTATGCTATGCTGTCATGATATGGGGACTTTCTAGTAGATGGCCTCGACGTTTCCTCAAGCTATGAAAATGCACTATAATTTGCTTGTCATCAATGCCTGCAAATCTCTGTCTCTCTCAACATAGTAGATCATCATTAGACACTAAATCCTTCAATGAGCTTGCAAAATGCTTGCATTAGATCCCTCATTAGACACTATATGTTCATCATCAGGAGCATGTAAAATGTTTGCATCAAATCCTTCGTTAGCAGTCTGTTCATTAGACACTTTAGGCTCAAGAACAACATGAGCTTGTATGTTTGCACCAGAAACTTGATTAGATACATCAGATTCAGTCAATTCAGTATTGATTGGGGGAGTTATAAAATAAGTAGAAATTGGTTTCATTTTCTCATAGATTCCCTACATACAAGCAGTTTTACAACACCGTCAGGTTTAACTATTGGCCATAAATTGAAGAGTTGAATTAGATATAATCAAGGATGTGATGTACCTGCTCGTTGCGCATGCTACTCTTTCAAGCTACGACTGTCCGTTTGCACAAGCTCGATGCCATGCCCGTGCTGCCGCTGCTGCCTCCCACGCAGGCTACACCCAGGGTTGGATCTTCATCTTCTTGTCCTTCCGTTCGCTTGAAGCCCGACGACCGTCCTCCAACGAAGGCGCGAGGAAGTGCTGTGTCGGTCTGTCCAATGGTGTCTAGGTTAGGAGCAAACCAGACTTGAGGCTAGAGCGAATGAATTGGGATTTTTTTCCTGCTGTTGATCGATATGGGAGGCGCTCGTTTGGGCCGCGAGCCTGCTATAGGGCCTGCCTTGCACCTATATTATTGGCCCATCCAAATTGAAACATTTTTCTTCTTTTTTTACATTGCCTGCTCGTGCGTTGGGACAAGCAAAACTAGAGTGGGCCAACCTGGACGACTCAAACTAGGTGCACACTTTCCAGCCACCTGAGGCGGCCGCCCATACCAGCCCCTATGGTGGCGTCGCCCCTTTTTGCGTGTATGATTGGATTGTGAAAAATATTCCAGTGGCGCTTTTGATTTACCCACAGAATGGTTGAATTGCTTGTTTCTATGAACTAAGTTCACCAATAATGTGAAGGATGCCAGTCTTTTCATCCTATTGTAGATTTCTTAGATCTCAATATGCCAAAAGTAATCGCATGAAATATACAGTAAAAGCCAGTATGATGTGTGTGGCTACAACTAGTCTGACTACATGTCCTCATATAACATATCAAGGACGCACCATCTTACCAGATTAACCATTCAACTTACCCATGCAATGTGGGAAGAAAGAAGTATTGGGACTGCGTATTCAAGCAATTTATGCCAAGGACTCCTTCGTACAACCTTGTAAGCGAAAAAGAAGTTGCAGTGTGCCTGTACAAAGAACTAGCATAAGTTCAGTTACCCGCTTCTCAGAATTTTAGTTAGCCACTTATTGCAAAATTGTTCAATTATGTTGCTTGGCTTAATTTAGTTTGCTATTGATTACATAATGCCACAGCCTGTTAATCATATTGTAGATTGCGCCTATCTATGTGTTTGATACTTACTGTTAAGAATTACCTGTTTGCCTTTACTTAAATATCTACTTGTTTGTTTAACTGCTTTGCTGCTACAACGACGGGTTACAATGATGTTAATAACTACTTTTCAACATCCAATTAAAACTCTTTAATTCCTTGTTTGTTTAACAGGTTTGCTGTTATAACTCCCATTTGAAATGTTTTGCTAACTTCAACTTTTCTGAATCCAATCGGAACTTTAATGGCAAAACAGGTTAGCCCAAGATCAAAGAGCGAGGTCCCCATGGACGTCGCATCATCCCACAATAGTGGCACTGGCCCAATCATGCATTATGAATTGCCAACTGCTGATGCTCTAGAGGCTAAACTAGTGGTAGAAAGAGATTCTGCTTCTGCACTTAGAGATGAAGTTGACATGTTGAGGAAGCAAACAACACAATCACGAGCAGTACTCAAGACAACCATTAAATATTTGGTGGATTTCAAAATGAAGCAAGCTGAGACTGACTAGATTGTTAAGGTCCTGAAGGAAAAAAGGAAATTAAATTGCTACTTGGTAAATCATAGGTGAAATGTTCTTTCCATCGTTGAAAAACCTTTGTGTTGTTTGTTCATGTAATCAATCAAACCATTTGTTTTAGAGATCATGTAATAATTTTTTTTGTTTTTTGGTTTGTAATTTTATTTGAGCACAAGTCTGTATTAATTGATAAGACTCAAAGACATTTCATTTGGATTGTTGTGCCAGACCTACAAATATGCCAATCGGGCTGAATGTGCATTCAGCAATAGTAGTAGTATAGATGGACCATAAGTGGCACGCATCGGAAAGGGCCAAGATGCTGGCTAAAAAAAGGATGCTGTTGTAGCCAAAAAAAAGTACAGCGGCCTGGCTTATGTATGTTAGTTGATATTATTGATCCATATACTCTATAAGTGTTTATATGTCTGTTAGTTTTGTACATTCTTGGTTGATTGACTCGGTATTTGAATCTTGATACATCGCTTGTGTACATATCTAAATGGGAGTACACATTATGCTGCGTGTGACATTTGAGTTGGACATGAAGTGTTCCAAATATTCGAATTCACCTTAAACTGGATTCTAGCTTCTGAATTTGAGTATCGGCATTTGTAAACCATCATATATGACAGTGGAATACATCTTTGTCGTCCTTTTGAAGATATATAAAAACACATAGAATGATTTATAAAGATTCATATAGGAATACAAAATGGATTCGAATTTAGTTGCCAGGGTAAACGTGGATGCTTATTGTCCCGAAATTCAAAAGAAGCGGCAAAATGTCCACTCCCACGTCGACTGCCCGAAGCCAAGTGTTTGGGAGATAGAAATTACTGTCTACCCATTACACTGACAATCCATCGGCCCAATTTCCACTGCTCTAAATAGGGGTAGGTACTTCAATTAGACATGACACGACCGCCTCTGAGACCATTCCGACACTGTGGGCGTCAAACATGGGCGGCAAAACACATTTGATTCAAGATCGTCTAGAAGACCTTTGTTTCTCCCTCCATTCCCCATTCATACACGGTGGGCGGCAAAACAAACTCGACTCGGCCGAAATCGATGTAGGCAAATATTTTCAATAGGGGCAGGTTTGTAACTTCACTCAGACGTGACACAACCGCCTTACTTGTCAGCCCCGTTCATACACCATGGGCGCCAACCATGGGAGCCAACCACCCTCTCCTCACCCGGAATCGCTCTGGGCAAATATTGGCGAGATGCGAGATTACCGTCCTATCCCAACCGACGAGACGTCCAAATTTTAAATGGGGGCTAAGTTCGTAACTTTCCCATATTTCAGACAGGCACGTCCCGAAAACATGGTTCCCCGTACCTCTCCCTCCATTTTCCCATTCATACACCGTCCGCGCTAGAACACCCCATCCCCACACCAGCCTCCGTCCGCCACCCCATCCATCACCGCGGTCCTCCACCACATCCATCACCACCGTCCTCCACCATGTCGGAGCGCCTACCAAGACCGCATCATCCACTGCTAGAGATGGACGTTTCTCATCCACGGCGACGGACCAATAGCCTTGCATCGCGTCCTCTCGCTTCATCAGCAACGTCGTCCTCTTTGCCGGGGCTGCTCACACGACCTTCTCTTCCACCGCAATGGGACTTATCCCCCGATGCACCCATCTACCATCGCAGATCTACTTCAACGCCACCGACAACCATCGCACCCCCAATGCCTACACGACGCTGCAAGAGAGGTGGTACTTCATATCTCCTCAACTTTTTGATCTCAACCAGAATATAGATCTTAACTTGGTTACTATACTTTCTTTTCAGCTCTTAGAATTTAGTTCTTAGTTTGAAGCAAACAATGGATGCTAAATATCATTTCTTTGGTTTGCAGCTTCAAATCTGCCATGACATAGCCATAATACGGTTTAATTGATCATGCTTAGGGTTTAATTGATCATGTTGGTTCCGTGGTGGTTTCTTTAATAGAAACCAGAGGGGAAACCCTCTTTTGCTAAAAAATATGCTTAGAGTTTCCCCCTTTTATGATCACTATACGACCAGAATACGTGCTTCGTGTCATAATAACACTGCTCCACCCATCAAGCTAAACAAGCTTAGTTGTTCAAATACGAATATGATATTATTAAACAAAGTTGTTTAATTGGTCAGCTAAATGTTCCTAAATTAGTTTTGAAAATGCATGTTCACCGCTCGGGTGTGTATCTCTACAGGGTGCCCACGGTGGGCCTGCACACTTCTGATCTCTACTCAACCCCAGCCGCCTGCCTCACCGGCGACTTGCTGTCCGTGGACGACATGACTCTAGGAGGAGACGCCGGACTAACAGGAGGCCAAGAGCCGCTCGCCCAACAACGTCACCGCTGCCCGGGCGCGCCGCCGTGCCTACCTTCCCAGTCCGTTCAGGGCTCATGCATGCAGCACCCACCAAGCCAACCCGATTTATCCTGAGATACGTCCTCAACACTCAGCAGCCACTCCTCATCACCCATTTTCTAATTGATTCATTACTCATTAGGCAGGACTGTCATTAGTGTTTGTTGTGTGCTCAGTGGTACCTACACTTAATGGTTCAGATGTATTTCGGTAATCTTTAGTACCTCTAAAGTTCACAGGGTTTTCAAAATTCCGGCCCTTGGAACAGAGACTAGTCATTTTGGATTGTTGCTCGTAGTGATATTGACCCAGATTACTACGACAAGCCAGGTTTGTTGACAATTTTACTTGTCTTTCTTACTCATTCGATATAATATCGAATTATTCACGTCGATTAGTTGCAAACAATAAGTGCTAGACAAACTTCTTCATTCAGATTTTGGACGGTCTCTTACTGCAGTTACAATTCTGCATACTTGTCCTAGTAAGCTCACAAGTAAATGATTGATTCACTACATCTATGCTTGCCTTGTCATATTTGTTGTCAATATTCTTTTAGGGTGGACCACCCTATTTCTAAATACTGGAACCGTGGACATGAGTGAATAGTATTTCTCTATGTGATCTCTTCTGTCATGTGTGGGCAAGGAACTCTACATTGTATAGAAAGAAAGTGTCATTTCCAGCTTTTACATAGGCTTCGATCTTTTACATGGAATACAATCTTCCTACTTGCTTTGTGTCGTACTACGAACACTCCACCCTTGAAGCTAAACATTATGCCACTCATAATTGCTTAGTTTATTTGTTCAAATACGAATTTCATATGATTCTAATGTTCCTACTTCAGTTTTGAAATGTGTGCCTGCCTGTTATAGAGACATAAGGGGTTTGTATTTCTGTGTGTGGTCTGGACAGTACGGTTGGGGAGGTGAACTTTGCATATGTAGGGGTTTATAGGGAGACACTCTCCGAGTTGAATCCGCAATGTATTCCATTGATAATCTGACTACTTTTTATGTTTTCATGAATCTCAGATTCTGAACAGCATCATAATGATTATGAGCTTGCGCGCATGAAAAGAATAAAGCAGAACACTGCCATGGCTGTCAAACTTGGCATTAAGGGACTGAAATCAAGTCTGGATGCAATGCAATGCAAACACTCTCCACCTACAGATTCATGCTCATAATATGATCCTAACAGTGATTCTGAGCTAGAGGGAGACCTAAGTCAATGTAGCTCCCTAGTGGAGGAGTCAGAGCAAGATGCCCTATCTTCTTCACCCATCAAGGTACTTGCTCTAACTTTCCAAGGTTACATTGCTCGTACATATCTTGCAACTGATGCTTTGCATTGCTTCTACTTTGTTGAACTGCCATTAGCTTAGTTTACACATCGTGTATGTGAATACGACCTACCTATCCATTTTCAGTACATATTCCATCTGTCATCATACCATATTTATCCATTCAAATGCTATTCTTGTGTATCAGACATTCAAAAGGGAGAGGGCGATTGCTGATCATGGAGGAGCACAAGAAAAGTATTTGGAAAAGGTAATGTCACCTGATAAATCAAATAGCCCATTAGGTGTAGTTGCAATATCACTGACCCACAAAACACCCCAACTCTAGCAGACTCTAGCCCTACTACACTGGTCATTTCTGATGCCCCAACTCAGCATACCCCAACTAGAGAAAATAGTATGGTTATGCCAGTTGAGATAGCACCAGCTATACGGTGCAAAACCCCCATTCCAGCAAAGAGTACACCAAATCCAGTTGCCAAATCCCTTTTCAAACCAGAGAGAGCCCCAATTGCAGCAAATAGGACCCCTGTTCCATTTCTTCCTAGTTTAGAAGACGAAGCTTATGTTGTTGTCAGGAACTTTGTGCACATCTTTCCTTCATGGAAAGATTATACTGCAGACACAGAACAATTTCCAGTCTTCCTCCGCAACTTACGCATAAGCAATGTACTAATGTTATTCATGGTCATTACTGCATATGTTTCTGCTGACAGAAGACACAAGATTTCATTCTTTTAAATAGGCGAGGAGCAAACTGGATTGTGATGACGAGCAAGAGTTGGTTGCGCTTTTCAAGCACTCATTGATGAAGTATCGTTCCTACCTGAGGCAAGCGCACTTCGATGGCAAGCCTCTGAACGAAATTTCTGTAAAGTCTCCGGTGCTACATTTATCCGACGGTGACTGGAATAATCTTGGTACACATTGGTCTCGACTGCAGTGTAAGGTACTGTCTATGATATCACATCACAATTTGAACAACATTTCTACATTTGCCTTAATGTCTCACTTGTACGAAAACTGTTAGCAGAAGAACATTCGTTCTCAAGGGACCACAGAATCTCACAACTATACTGCACACTGCATTGCTCTTGTGAGTACCTCTTGCCCTGTATGACCATACTTACTTTCATAGCTGTTTGATTATGTAGCATCACTGCACATGTTAGCCTCGTAATCGTCCATTTGGTGGACATTATAAGATCCGTATGGACTCTTACATAAATTTAGAATCAACCCAATGCTTTTTAAGAGGTTTAGCTCTCCGGTCCTCTTGTAAGGACTAAACGCGGTCTATCACTGTACTTACATTAACAGCTACTCCCTCCGTCCCATAATATAAGAACGTTTTGTATAGTACACCAGTGTTCAAAACACTCTTGTATTATGGGAAGAGGATTGGTTCATTTTGTAGCATTCTACATCTTATCTCCCTCGCCCACCATTTACTAAAAAAGATAAGATCTATATTTAATCTTACCAACAAGTAGAATACACAGACAATGCCAGTGCAGAAGTGTAGCCCATTGCTCTTGTCAGTACATTTTGTCATGTATGCTTGTACTTCCAGGGATTGGTAGTTGATTATGTAGCATCAATCTGCATCTTTTCTTTATTATCCTCTATCCCTTCCAGTATTATCATATCTATAATTACTCTCTACAAAATGTAGAGTACAGGCAATGCTTATGAAGAAGATTCTGTGCTGAAATTCTTGAGTTATCCTTCCCTTGACATGGAGAAGGGCATTATAAAGCCGGTGTTAACTATTAATTTAAGTCAGTCCTTCTAAAGCCTTTATCCTCAACTGTTGTTTAATTTGCTCATACCCCCTATCGTTTACTGCTGTTTAGTTTGCTGTTTCTACCAAAATGCATGTTCGCAAGAACCGTAAGTTCTAAGTTTTACTTGTAAAACCAAATTCCTTACTCATACCATGCACATTACTTAATACTCCCTATATGTATGCTTGTTTTTGTGGATCTATAATCCAGTGTGTGGTGAAGCAGCCCACATTTGCACCTTGTCATCTCCTGTTTTATCTTACTGATGTGGCTGATGATATGAACAACATGCCATGCACATTATCCAAAATAGATACAATGATTTTCTTTGCCCTTCATCTATGCTTGTTATGTTGACATGGTAGTCCAGTAGTGTGGTGAAGCTCCCGGCATTATGAACAATGCCAAATTATGCTATTGATATTTTGAACTTACTCTTTATTTTCTAATTTGAAATTGGATAGAATTGACAGCACAGTTATCATCTTTGTTTATACACGTGCAAAACCTATCATCTCTCTTCTTTGTTTCAGGGTGATATGCCAGATGGCATGCACAAGTCTGCTGCAGGCTGTGAGACAAACCCAACATATATTGTAGCAAAGAAGGCAAAACATCTTGAAGATAGTGAGACAACCCCAAAGTCTTATCTTGATGCAGTGTTCAAGTTACTTGAGACTAACAGTCAAACAAGCTCACAAAATTCGTTGTCTGAATCAATTCGACTTCTTCAGTCCCAAGTTCTAGCAGAAAGGCATTCTGCAACTCAACTTCGACTTGAAGTCCTATCTTTAAGAAATATTGCGGAGAACACCAATGAGAACCTCATCGCTAAATAGCTACACCTGGAAGCTATGACTGACATGCTAGGCCGGTCTCACTGCCTTGCTCAGCATCTTGCGCAGCAGTTCCCCCGCAAGGCTAACCTTTCTTGAACTGTCTTGGAAGTGGTCTCGGTTCAGTATTATTTTGTTACGCTGCAATGGTGCCCAGTTTTTGTAATCTGCTTCTTCGTTGCGGTTTATGATCACTGGTGGCGAACTTCGATGCCCAGTGGATGTAATATACCTTAAATCCTTTATTGTATAGTGTAGGTTTATTCTTAGTTACTATGCCGTAATTTCTTTATTGTATAGAGTAGGTTTGTTCTTAATTCCTACTAGTTCTGAAAAAAATCAGATGTAGTTGACCAGGCCGAAACATTCGACTCTAACGGGCTAGGTTTTTAGCGGGCCACAATTGGGCTAGCCTGCATCTTTCTTGGGCCCGAATGATTGGGGCCTTCACACATTGCGCCAGGCTCAAACTTACACCGGCCTATATTTTAGTTGGGCCTTTTGTCGACCCAACGCTTAGTTTGGCCAAGATAGCGTTGGGCCATTAACAGGCTGAATATTGTACTGGCCTGTTACGGCCGAGATGAAACCATGGGCCTTTAGCAGGCCAAAATGCATGTTGGGCCTCAATTTTCACTAGTCGTCGACGGGCCTTCAGCATGCTGAAATGTAGTCCGGGCCTTTTTGGGCCCAGTTAGCTAACGGGCCATTACCAGGCCGAAACATATCTCGAGCCCTAGTTGGCCCACAGATATCATGGGCCTTTAAGAGGCCAAAAGCTTAGTACAGGCATCAACGGGCCGAATTACGCGACATGCCTTTAACAGGCCCAAAGTCACGTTGGGCTTAACTGTTGCCACCTTTAGCACGTGCCGTTAGTGGGCCCGATGTCCCGTCGGACCATATATGGCCCATGGGAAGCACGGGCCATTCCCAGGCCGAAAGAATGGGCCCATGTCTACATTAGGCCTCTAACAGGCCGAAAGTCATTGGGCTGTAGTTGGGCCCAAATATTCGGCAAACAATTAACGGGCCAGATCTGGCTTCGGGCTGCAAACGGGCCCAAATATTGGGCGAACAATTAACGGGCCAGATCTGGCTTTGGGCCGTAAATGGGCCCAAATATTGGGCTAAAAATTAACGGGCCAGATCTAGCTTCGGGCCGTAAATGGGCCTCTATTAAGCAGGCCGTTATTGGGCTGACCCACTAGTACCTGATTAAGTACTACGAGCCTTTGACTGGGCCGGACTTTTTAACCTATATGGGCCTTTGTTGGGCCCAGCCATGTGTTGACGTATCATAGGCATGTCCCCTCAAGTGGACGGGCGACATCTGGCCAACTGACGAGCTGAAAGGTGTTCCCTTCGGCCAATCCAAATTTTACACGTGGAAATTTCCCATTGGTCAGGGATGTTAACGGGTTATTGGATCCAAAATCCGACCCGATAGCTTAACGGCGTTCCGTTATGGTGGATGCCACGTGTCGGTCACCCTTGACGAAAGCACTTCTGTGACGCGTGATTTATCGTCATGGAACTCGACACTTCCGTGATGATAATTTTGGTAATTTCATGGAACACTTCTACGACAACACATGTATGACTATCTTGATTCTGTCATAAAATCGTCATGGATGTACATGCATGACAGAAAACGCGACCTACTGTGACAAATACGTATCATCACGGAGGTGTATTTTTTTTGTAGTGCATGGCAAAACTGGGTTTAAGGATATTTGGAAGCACAAGTAGTATCTCTACTTGGTGCAAGGAATTTTGGCTAGAATGAGGGGGAAAGGTAAGCTCAACATGTTTGAATGATCCATGACAATATACTTTAACTGAGATGTGAGAAAACATAACCCATTACGTTGTCTTCCTTGTCCAACATCAACTCTTTAGCATGTCATACTTAATGAGTGCTCACAATTATAAAAGATGTCTAAGATAGTATATTCATATGTGAAATCTCTCTTCCTTCAATATTCTTTCATGAAATTTTCAAAGGACCAATACGATGCTTGCTAACCTTCAATAAATTTACAACCTCTACTTCTTAGATTTTAAGTCATTACTCCCCATGGGATAAGCAAATGAAACATATATAATTTCAGATTTATGGCATTCAACTCATTCAACCATTTACTCATAAGATATAAGTGAAGCACACGAGTAAATGACAAACTACTCCAAAAAGATGGAAGTGAAGATCAATGAGTAGCTACATAATTATGTAACTATGCGAAGACTCTCTCTCATTTAAGAATTTCAGATCTTGGTATTTCATTCAAACAGCAAGCAAAGCAAAATAAAATGACGTTGCAAGGATAGCACAACTCATGTGAAGAAGCAAAAACTTAGGCTCAACCGATACTAACCGATAGTTGTTGAAGAAGAAAGGTGGGATGCCTAAAGGGGCATCCCCAAGCTTAGATGCTTGAGACTTCTTGAAATATTATCTTGGGGTGCCTTGGGCATCCCCAACCTTGAACTTTTGTGTCTCCTTAAATCCTCTCATATCATGGTCTCTCTTTTTATCAAAAGCTTCATCCACACCAAACTCAACAAGAACTCGTGAGATAGGTTAGTATAAACATATGCAAAACCATATCATTTTCTACTATAAAAAATCACTAAAATTATTATTCAACATTGCATACTAAATGCCTCTGCATATTAAATACTCCTATTCTCAAATAGAATCATTAAACAAGCAAACATATGCAAACAATGCACACATAACAGCAATCTGCCGAAACAGTATAGTCTGTAAAGAATGCAAGAGTATCAATAATTCCCTAAATCCAACAATTATGAGAAAAATACTACGCTGTAGAAGATTTATCAGAGCTCATTATGCAAAAAGTTTCAACATTATACCATTCTCTGACTTTTCTAGGAAATTTTTGCAACAGCGGTAAACTTTCTGTTTTCAAACAGCAACATGTATACTTGCAAAATAAGCGTGGTAAAGGCTATCCTTGACATTTTTATTGAGACTAAAGATGCAAAACATTATTATAAATAACAGCAAGCAAATACTAACAAAAGAAAATGACGCTCCAAGCAAAACACATATCATGTGGTGAATAAAAATATAGCTCCAAGTAAAGTTACCGATGAACGAGGACGAAAGAGGGGATGCCTTCCGGGGCATCCCCAAGCTTAGGCTCTTGGTTGTCCTTGCATATTACCTTGGGGTGCCTTGGGCATCCCCAAGCTTAGGCTCCTGCCACTCCTTATTCCATAGTCCACCGAATCTTTACCCAAAACTTGAAAACTCCACAACACAAAACTCAACAGAAAACTCGTAAGGTCCATTAGTATAAGAAAATAAAACCACCACTTAGGTACTGTAATGAACTCATTATAAATTCATATTGGTGTTAAACCTACTGTATTCCAACTTATCTATGGTTCATACCCTCCGATACTACTCATAGATTCATCAAAATAAGCAAACAACACATAGAAAACAGAATCTGTCAAAAATAGAACAATATGTAGTAATATGTATCAAACGTATACTTATGGAACTCCAAAAATCCTACCAAATTATTAACTCCTAAGAACTTTGTGTACCAATCCAGAGCAAAAAGAATCAGATCATAAGCACGTTTCTGTGAATTAACAAAACTAATTTACTGGGTGCAAAAGTTTCTGATTTTCAGCAGGATCAACACAACTATCACCGTAAGCTGTCCTAAAGGTCTTACTTGTCACTTTATTGAAACAAAAGCTATAAAACATGATTACTACAGTAGCATAATCATGTGGAAACACAAAAACAGTAAGGGTAAATATTGGGATGTCTCCCAACAAGCGCTTTTCTTTAATGCCTTTTAGCTAGGCATGATGATGACAATGATGCTCACATAAAAGATAAGAATTGAAACATAACGGGAGCATCATGGAGCATATGACTAGCACATTTATGTCTAACCCACTTACTATGCATAGGGATTTTGTGAGAAAACAACTTATGGGAACAATAATCAACTAACATAGGAAGGTAAAACAAGCATAACTTCAAGACTTTAAGCACATAGAGAGGAAACTTGACATTATTGCAATTCCTACAAGCATATGTTCCTCCCCCATAATAATTTTCAGTAGCATCATGAATGAATTCAACAATATAACCAGCACCTAAAGAATTCTTTTCATGATCTACAAGCATAGAAAATTTACTACTCTCCACATAAGCAAAATTCTTCTCATTCGGAATAGTGGGAGTATCATAAGAGACTTGAACACTAAAAATTGTTTCCACATTAAAAGAGTAATGTTCAAAAAAGGGTAATCATAATCATGACAAGTTTTATAAATATAACCATCACTACTTTTTATAGCATAAGTTTCATCACAATAATCATCATAAGTCGCAACTTTGTTCTCATCATAATCGATTGAAACCTCTCCCAAGATAGTGGAATCATCACTAAATAATGTTGACGCTCTTCCAAATCCACTTTCATATTCATCACAATAAGATTCAACATCCTCCAAAATAGTGGGATCACTACTTCCTAAAGTTGACACTCTTCCAAACCCACTTTCATCAATATAATCATCATAGGTAAGAGGCATGCTATCATCATAACAACTTTGCATATCAAAACTTGGGATGCTAAAAATATCATATTCATTAAACATAGCATCCCCAAGCTTGGGACAAACATTAATTACAGCAAATATATTCTCAAATATTTCATCCTCATCAAACATAGCTTCCCCAAGCTTGGGCCTTTTCATATCATAAGCATAATCACGCCCATCATTAATATTATGGATAGCACCAATAGTATAGCAATTATCATCATCACAATGAGTAGTAGGAGCAACATCATTTGGGAGGGATACCTTTTTACCTTTGTTGCTCCTTATTTTCTTTTTATTCTTCACATTATGTGTGGGTTCAACCTTCTTCTTTGTGCTCCTTATTGATGAGATTGGTTGAATAGAAAGCTCCTCCTTGTTACATGATTCATCATAAGAAATAATAGGAGGATATTGGGAAGTCTCTTCCCTTTCATCAGTATTCTCATCATCTTCTATTTTCTTTATTTTCTTTAGGTGATTGGCAATATAAGGATTTTCAATGCAATTCACCGCACAAAACAAATAAATCTCCTCTAAATCAATATCAAGGAAATGCTCAAGATTAAATTTTGGAATAAGCTTAGTTGCATGTTTCAATTCTTCATAACCCAAAAGCAAATTAAGTTCATTGTAATGAGAAAGGGAGATCAAATCATCACAATTTTTGGACACGATTCGATCATGAAACAATTTGCATTGGAGATGTAAATGACCACGTTCATTGCAAAGTTCACAATGGTAAAGATATCTTAAATTTTCAGCACTAACATTAAGCCTTTCTTGCAACCCTTTAGTTTCTAAATACTTATGCCTCTTGCAATATCTATTTTCCCTATTTGGTGTGTACTTGCAAACCCAATCTACTCCACAAAAATCGACATGCTTATAAGAGATATTTTCATCATAACTAGTGCAGTCATCATTAGTACTATGGATATTCAAGGAGTTCATACTAATAACATTGCAATCATGCTCATCATTCAAAGATTTAGTACCAAGCATTTTAATGCATTCTTCTTCTAGCACTTGAGCATAGTTTTCCTTTTCATCATACTCACAAAAGATATTAAAAATATGAAGCATATGAGACAAACTTAACTCCATTTTTTTGTAATATTCTTTTATAAACTAAATTAGTGATAAAACAAGAAACAAAAAGATTCTATTGCAAGATCTAAAGATGTACCTTCAAGCACTCACCTCCCTGGCAACAACGCTAGAAAAGAGCTTGATGTCTACTACACAACCTTCTTCTTATAGACGTTGTTGGGCCTGCAAGTGCATAGGTTTGTAGGACAGTAGCAAATTTCCCTCAAGTGGATGAACTAAGGTTTCAATCCGTGGGAGGCGTAGGATGAAGATGGTCTCTCTCAAACAACCCTGCAACCAAATAACAAAGAGTCTCTTGTGTCCCCAACACACCTAATACAATGGTAAATTTTATAGGTGTGCTAGTTCGGCGAAGAGATGGTGATACAAGTGCAATATGGATGGTAGATATAGGTTTTTGTAATCTGAAAATATAAAAACAGCAAGGTAACTAATGATAAAAGTGAGCGTAAACGGTATTGCAATGCTAGGAAACAAGGCCTAAGGTTCATACTTTCACTAGTGCAAGTTCTCTCAACAATAATAACATAGCACTACAAAAAAATACACTTCCGTGATGATACGTGTTTGTCATAGTAGGTCGTGTTTTTTGTCATGCATGTACATCCATGACGGATTTATGACCGAATCAAGATAGTCATACATATGCTGTCGTAGAATTGTTCCATGACATTACCAAAATTATCATCACGGCAGTGTCCAGTTCCATGACGATAAATCGCGCGTCACAGAAGTGCTTTCGTCATGGGTGACCAACACATGGCATCCACCGCAATGGAACGCTGTCAAGCTATCGAGTTGGGTTTTGGATCCGATAACCCGTTAACAGCCCCAACCAATGGGAAATTTCCACATGTAAAATTCTTATTGGCCGGACGAAACACGTGTCAGCTCATCAGTGGGTCAAATAGGCGCCTATGATATGTCGACACGTGCCACGGCCCACCACTGGCCCATTTAGCTTACAAAGCCAGCCCGTTTGACTTGGTCAAAAGTTAACGGGCTGGCCCATGAAAAGCCTATTAACGATCTTTTCGCAAATAGCCCATTTTACAACCCGTTAACTCATGGCCTGTTAGGCTCTAAAGGAAATCGGCCCAACAACATCATGTGGACCGTCGAATATAACACCAGCCCATTTCACTTTCGGCCCATGTATGGCCCACGACGTCTTTCGGGCCATATGAGGCCTTCGTATCTTTCGGCCCTTTACAGGCCCACGGTGACTCTAGCCCATAATGAACAGTAATTTTCTTTATACCCATTAATGGCCCGTGATTTACACGGGCCATTTCCAACCCGTCTTAGCTTTCGGCCTATTGACGGCCCATATGTTCTTGGGCTCCTTTTCGGCCCTCGATTACTTCCAGCCCGTTACTGGCTTGTTCCCCTAATGGGCCAAATTCGGCCCATGGCAACAGTCGGCCCGTTACTGGCCTGTTCCTCTAATGGGCCAAATTCGGCCAATGGAAAGATTCGGTCCGTTACTGGCCTGTTACCCTAATGGGCCAAATTCGGCCCATGGCAAGAGTCGGCCTGTTTTTGGCCTGTTAACCCATTGCACTGTTTCCAGCCCGTCCTATATTCTGGCCCATTAACAACCCGTTATGCCTGTGACAGAATTAAGCCTTTGCTATCCTACGGCCTGTTAACGACCCGTTACCGTGCTGGGCCGATACCAATTACGCCCGATTACGGGCCATGTAGACCCATTTATCCGACGGCCCGAGGCCCACCGATTATAGGCCCATTTATCGACGACCCGTAGGAGACCCATGGATCCTATGGCCCGTATATGGCCGCCACTAGCAAACCAGGGAAAAAGAAGACTAGGAACTAACGCTAGGCTATTAAGGCGATTAAGGCAAAACTAACGCTATGCTATTAAGGCGATTGCACAGATTACATCCACTCGGCATCAAAGATCGCCACCAGTCCAAATATAGGGAACACCCTACACTATACAAAAATGGCTTGCTGTTTTCTTCACCCGGTGGCTACACGTTAAGAATAAATTTTGTATCGCACCAAAACAAATTACAACTATATAACAAAAGGAAGGTTGGCATAAAACTTAACAGTCTAGCAGATAAATGCACCACCAGAAGTTCGGAAGCTCAGTTCATTTGACCTGACTGTTATGTTTTCATGCTGTATTGTCCGATGGAGCACCATAACCCTCACCTTCATTTCCCCTAGGCTCCTGAACAACATAGCAAATGTCTGACAGTCTGGTTTCAAAACCATGCATATCTTGACAACATCGAACAATTCCTCTCCTTGTTTCACAAAGGGTCTCTGTTAGGGAATGGACCTGTGTCTGGAGCACAGATACAACATTGCTTTGAGCTTGCATATCTTGATCATGAGGCAGCTTGGACGATATTGCCTTAACAACCAACCCAGTATTACACAGGAACATGCTCTTGGCACTGTTAGTGGACAGGTACTGACCCACTGTAGCAAGAGCTGACATTGCGGTTATAGTTGCCTCGCCACCTTCAGAAGGTGGCGGTTCCACCATTTTTTCCATAGCTCACTGAAAAGTTGAGGTTTTACATTAGTAGTACCAGAACAGAAGATATTAAGGAGGCAGGAAAACCAAACAAAATAGCTTTGGTCTATATACAGAACTTATTCTGGTGAACCCATGTAAAATATTAGTTGTATTTTATTGCAAAGTACATAATAAAACTAGGTTCCAAACATATCACCATGTACCATCGCTAATGTATTGTCTATTTCTTCACATTGTATTGAGGGATAAGGATAAAGAGACGAAGTTTATAATACGGTAAGAATAGTATGACATAATTCATATCACAAAACAACTGAGAACAGACAAACAGGCAATTGTAACATTGTGTGGGAAAGTCCAGCACGGAACTAGATTACGGGTCAAGATCAAAGGAACATCACTCCTCTCTTTTAAACCTTGTAAGGTGCAATGATACGCTAAGACAATTGTGTATAAAATTGAAAAGAGTAATAGACATTGGCTGCAAACCATGCAGTTCAAGGCACAAGTTAGAATAAGTAGTAGTTAAAAGGCATGAGGATTAAGGACTTACAACAGCGGCTTTGACTGGTGTAGTCATGCCCTTCCTCTTGCTGGTGTGACAGTACTTGAAGATTTCCACAACATTTGGTTCAGGTAATTTTTGGTCCTTGCGGCCTTTCCTCTGCATTTTGAACAAGTCAATATAGATCTGATAATAAGGTACAACGAAAAGAGTGAAACAGCAGCTAATTACAAGAGCCTTGCAGTGTGCAATATAGCTACGAGATCCTGTCGTCTGTTGGAATTTCACTTTCGTACGGTTGGCCTTGTTCTTTGAACAGTTCACCTACAAGAAGATAGATTTGTTTGGCACATGCATAAATAGCACTTCAACATGTGATCTGATCACATATATATAATGTACCTGATACTTCGGATCAGACCAGTGTTTAACAAGGCCCCTCTAGTCTTCATCTGATATATTTTCCACTAGAGATGTTTGGGGAAGTTCACTGTTAGCCTTCCCTTCAAAGTGGGTTTTCCTCAAGTTATACCGATATTGTCGCAGAGCAGACTTGAAAACATGGGTGCAAGCTTGTCTGGTTGCATCATCTTGGCTATCCAACTTGAACCTCATCTGTTGAAAATTATGGGAGTCTCATTATCAGCAACCTGGAAAGTATGGGACAGAGCAAGACGATATTACTAGTTTCCATACATAACCATACTTACAGATAAATGGTCGAGGAAGGTGTTGAACTGGGTTTCGTCTTTGTCATTCCTGTACTGAGTCCATGTTGGGAGGATACGTACATGACCTAACGGCAACCGCTACCTCTGATACTAACTAGGCTGACTCTGTAGCATCACGTGGCCTTTTTAAACCTTCCTCAAAACGGATCTCCATTCTTCCTCCTCTAGATTTAGTTAACCTATCGAGCATTATCCCTGATGTTTCTTTCCTCTTGCGCCTAGGTGCTAGTCCAACAACGAACATAGGAAGTGTTAGTGTACATCAAACTATGAGACTACATATAAAGAAGCATGCAACTGTAACTTGACTCTAGCAACTACCTTCTTACTGTTGAATCTCACAAGGTTCATCTGATATTGCCAACTCGTCTTGTGTCAAGAGTGCTTGGGAAGTAGTTTCAGGTGGCAAGGGAGCTTGCGAACATGCTACTAGCTCAGTTGATGCACAAGTAAGTCGTGCAGCTGGTAGTACTGTGGTAGGTGTTGCAAGAACTAGGGCTGTCTCTGCTTGTTTGGTGGTAACTATTTGTTTCTATTTAGCTTTTTTTGCAACTCGTGTAGCATGGGATGCCGTGTTTGTAGAATTTTCCGCTGGACTTTGACCTTCTATTGCACCATCAGTACCAGCAGAATCTGCAGGATTCATCCGCTTCTCATTCCCTGCCATGTTGTGTTTATTCCTCTTTGTCTATGCCATGTTAAGTCGAGCCGACAAGAAAAACGAATAACAATTTAGTTCTTCAGAACAAATTGATTTGTGATGCATACGAACTAAACTTTGATGTTAGACAACCACATGATAGGAGGATGTAATATGTATGGAAAACAGGACGGAAGAGATAACCAGAACTATGATGTGTAAACTAAGAAGAAGACATTTCACCAAATTAGAAGCAATGCAATGGAAGGAAGACACCATATGAAAGATGCTACAAATATCGCTCTGCCAAGTTAACAATGTCTCATCATAAATGGCGTTCAAACAAATGTGAAGCAGTACAAGAAATAAATCATATGCAAGATGCAAACAACATCACACTACCATGTTAGAGGTCTCTCGTCATTAGTGTCATTGCATATTCACAGCATTGCATATTCACAGCTTATGATGTGTAAACTAAGGAGAAGGCATTTCAACAAATTAGAAGCAATGAGAGCTAGACACCATATGAAAGATGCAACAAATATCACTCTACCAAGTTAAAACTATCTCGTCATAAGTGCCATTTCAACAAATTAGTAGTACAAGCTAGAAAAGAATGTGAGATGTAACCTATATCACACTCCGAAGTCAAACGTGTCTTATGATAAGTGATTGTTGCAGGTTACACAACAGTAGTAATTTGATGTAAGAACATGGTGTGATAGACAGATATTGTATGTTCTAGAAACAGGAACCGTGTCTTATTCAAGTATAATGTGTAAAGTAAGTAGATGGAATTCAACAAAATTAGAAGCAATACAAGCTAGACATCACACATAACATGCAACCACATATAATAGTGCCAAGCTAGAGGGAGCACCGGTGATGCTGCACTAGGGGAGACGTGCTCATCATAAACACAACTTTGTTGAGTGTCTATGCATGTGTTGTCTTGGAAATCATATTGGGGTTGTGGAGGAGTAGAAACTGTAGAGGCCCTCCGTTCGGAAGGAGCACCTTTATCCGCTGCCTTGCTAACTTCCTTCCGCTTTATTGATTTTGAATTGTCAAGTAAAACCGACAAGAAAAAGCAATAAAATTCTCTCTTCAGAACTCATTCATGCATGATACTGACAATCACTACTTTGATGTAAGGCAAACACATGATACCAGGATGGAATATGTACGAAAAACAGGACGGCATGGCATGTTCACAACTGTTTGTGTAAACTAAGCAGAAACCATTCCAGCAAATAAGAAGCAATGCAAGCTAGACACCACATGAAAGATGCAACAATATGACTCTGCCAAGTTAAAAGCGTCCCACTGCATATACTAAAGGTGTCTCGTCATGTTGATTGATGTGGGATACAAAAAAACAATAGTTTTATGTAAGGACATGCTTAATAGATAGATGTACTATGTACTAAATACAGGAAGGAATGTCACATTAACGGGTATAATGTATAAGCTAAGCAGACTAGCACATGTAGTTTAACCAGATTGGAAGAATTACAATCTAGACACCATATGCAACATCCAACCACATATCACGCTGCCAAGTTAGAGCAAGCACCTGCGATGCTAGTGCAGGGGAAATGTTGTAATCAACTATAGAGCTACGTTCACTATCTTCATCTAGCATTTCTGTTTCTTGAGAATCATGTCAGGAGGCTGACGCTGCATTCTTTAAATGAGGAGTAGTCCCCTTGCCTGCCTGCCTCGTCATAAGTGATTGATGAGCGATACACAAGAACATTAGTTTGATGTAAGAACATGGTTAATACATAGATGTACTAGTATGTACCAAAAACAGAAAGGCATGTCATATTCAAAGGTATAATGTGTAAGGTAAGCAGATGCAATTTAACCAAATTGGAAGCAATACAAGCTAGACATCCGGCTAGAGTGGTGAGCATGATCATCAAGGACCTGAGATTCTGGTGGGAGGCGGGCTGCTTCGCCACCATCACAACTTTTTAGTTGGCTTCCAGGTGATGCCTATCTTTGCTGGGCTTGTCACTGGCTCAGCCAGTGCCCTGACTAGCTATTTGTTTTCTGGTGCTCACAGGATGGTGGTTCATGTAAAAAATATCTTTCCTTATCTTAATAAAGACCGCCTTCAGCCTTTCGAATACAAGCTAGACACCATATGGAACATGCAACCACATATGACACCGCGAAGTTAAAGCAAGCACCCGGGATGGTGGTTCATTGCGAGCGAGGTCATCAACTCCAGAGCAACGTTTACCGTCTCCATCTGCTGACACTACACCCTTTATAGCGTTGTAACATGTTGTGCCTAGCCGCGTAGAAAGCTGGCACGACTTGTCTCTTTTCTTTTTTGCTTCTCTCGAGGCAGACTCTGAAATACCCTTGCATAAAAACACAATAGTGAGAGTATGGGTGAAGTGTGTGCAGAACTAGTGCACTGTAAAAGTAGCAGATAGCATGTGGCTGAAAAATAAATGACAGGAGACATATGATAGCTCTACAACATTGCATGGAAAACAAAATTAGATTATACTCCGTATGATTTTGTAATATATGAGCATAGGGAATGCAGGTACTCCTCCAGCACACCACCAGATGTGGTCATATCTAAGATAACAGTCGATTGAAAATAAATAGGTCAGTCGATTTTTTTAATGAACCGTCCGATCTATAAGGAACGGGCAGATGGCCTTCGTCTACCTCCCGCCAGTCACTGTTGACAATCTTTCTCGAACCGCCAACGACCACCGGCCCAGACCCCTGCCTCCGCCGCCCCGCCCTCCCATTGACCTCACACCACCGCCATGCTTGGCAGCGCCCCCAGGCCATCCCTTTAATCACGGCCGACCTCCAGATCAGGCGCCAGTAGCTCTAGGCCGCACATGCCCCTAAGATAAACACCAAGGCGCTGCTTCCCCGGCGTAATAGTTGTACTAGCGCCTGTTACACCGGGGAATGCTTCCGTTAATTGGGAATCAACTAGCCAGAAATTAAAATTCAAGGGGCGACGGACCTCTAGCTAAGGTGAAATAGTATATGAGGAGAAACCTTGTGCATCACGAGTTACTAAGAACATCTAGTATCAAGAAGAAGCGGTAAACTAGTGTCTTCTGTGGGATGAATACCGTGCAAGCAGAGACGTAAGATTTGCACGAATAAGGGAAGAGGAGTACCTTTTTCGATTGGCGGTGTGGTCACCTCCACATGTCGCGTCGATCTTCTTCTTTTTACCGGGGAAACCAATGTTCTGGAGGGTGCAGCCTTGGACGAACCCATGGCCAAATTGTTGACTCTGTTGCCGTGGCCGTATGTTGGCGGAGGGGAAGCAGATCCGAGGCGGCGAAGGACGGCGTAGGAACAACTCCGGTGCGGTGGAGGGTGGCGAAGTTGGAGCGGCCGTGGTGAGGCGCAGGACGGCGTGGTTGAACTGGCTCGGGTACGGATGGCTCGTCCTCGACTTCAACTACTAGCTGTGGAGGGCATTGCGGTTGAGGTTGCGATGGACGACGACATCGGGGTATCGGCTCCGGCGTGATGGAGGAGGGCGGCGGTTGATGGGTGGGATGGGGTGGCGGACGGAGGACGCTAGGGTTTCGCGGCTGGTGGAGAGGTAGTTTTGGCACCCACGAAGTACGAATGGGGAATCAGACGGGTGGGGGGAACCATGTTTCGGTCTGGGACGCGCTTGTTTTTGGCTTTTTTGAACAGAAGATGGGACGCACTTGTTTGAAATTTGGGGAAAGTACAAACTTTGCCCCCTCTTAAATTTCGAACCTACTGCGGGTCGGGGGCAGGATGGTAATCCCAGGTGTCCCAAATAGTGGGCAGGAGCGATTTCGGCCGCGCACATGTGTGCTTAGGTGGCCATTGTGTATGAATGTTTTTCGGAGGAGGTTGCGTGGCGTCTAGATGAATCCCGGTTTAGACCTTTGGACGTCGGGCCGGTAGGTTTCACGGGTCGGAGTTATTAGAAAAGTAATTTACTTGTACTACCAAACATTGGTCTCACTCGGTTTCGGGCGAGTAGAGGCTCTTTTGGCGCTTCGTTCAAATTTTGAAATACAAGCATTCACGTTTAGAGTACTCTTGAACTATGAGGATTTACCTAAATAGACAACGTTATATTTGATCTTGTATGTTTGAAAACCTCATTAAATTATCCGCTTCTTTTTGAAATTTTGACACTTGAAAATCCTATAACTAAGATTATTTTGGAATGGAGGAGCTAAATTTGAATCTATTTTGTACACGACTACATATGCTATTATGTACAAAATCGGAGCAAAGATTGGTGCCCCCATAATTTAGGTATGGTTTACAAATGCTATGATATCAAATTCAAATAATTGAATGGACTTCATGTTGAATTCGATTTTTTAAACCACCTTAAGTTGAATTCAAATGTATGCTAGTTCATAGGTAGCTATTTATAATGTCCATTGTGTAACTTTTGTATGTATAATGTGCTTTACACACACAACATGAACTATACTCACCTTTATATTAGATTGCTAAAGCGATGCATTGTCTGGAGTTCAAAATACTAACTATGTGGATCAATTGTGTCGAATAATAACATAGACATGCACAAATTCGATAGAATCTAGATGTCTGATGGATCAATAACCGCTCCTTACACGAATTGCAAATATCATGATCCCATCCTAATATTTGGATACAATTTATATCCTTAATCAATGTGTAGAGCACTCTTTTACGTGTAGTTTCTCTCTCCATTGGTGGTCTCTCACACATGCTCACACACTCTCTCCCGAGGTGTCTTTCTCGCACACATGCTCTAGATATAACCCTCCCTCCCTCTCGTAACCATTTGCAACTGTTTTCACTAACCTTTAACACAAGCACTCTTCCTCTCGCAAACATACACACGCACAATCCTCATCGACCCTTTCTATATACATGGACCTGCGTACGCGTGTCATGTATGCACATTATCATTACGCCTGTCTCTCACGCATTGTCTCACACCTCTCTTCCTAATCGACGAGTATGATTCTAGCAGAGCATTCTATAGGATGCCCCTTAAAGTTAGGTTGGATGAATAGTAATATCATAGATAAAGGGGTTACCTTAGTCCGAGAACACAGGGTTACAAATCCTAGCCGGCTTTGTTAGTGGACACAGAGTGCTTCACAATTCTACTATCTTTGTCTTGTACGACTAGTCATCCATGGGGCTTCCTAAATGCGTCACGGGCCGACCAATGTGGCGCAGGACGAAACCGAATGAAGGGCCTCACCTCGACCCACCGGACCTCACGCGGTGACACACCCACTGGCCCCACGTCTCATTATCTTCTCACACCCACACATACCAACACAAACACCACACACACAGAAAATTTCTCCTAGTGCCTCTATTCCCTCCCCCCTTGCATATACACACTCAATGGAATGGAACCTCTTGTCGTGACGTCATATTCATCTCTCTCTCTAGACCACTCTC
>NC_041383.1:98959496-98979267 GCF_002162155.2 Triticum dicoccoides
ATACGTAATACACACACATACCTCTCTAGGCCCTGCCAAATGCAGCAGCTACACATTCACACATGTTACATCACGTACCCCATTGATCTAAAAAGCCCTCTCTTCACGTTTATTTTGCATACAACATTCCTTTTGAATAAAGTGTGGCCAAAAAATTATTTTAGACTTTCTACATATTTACAACATTACAAAGTTATATGGAGGAGTACGAATGCTAATTTGCATTGCATGGTGCCCACAACGATATTTATTCCGCACTGTGAATTTGTATATTTTTATACTATATACAAAATAAAGAGAAATGAAGAGCATCTCTCTCTCCATCGCATACCCCCCTGTACGCCCCTTTCACATATGCACACAAAACTATCTCCAGGTCCTCTAAAAGTAAGCCCCCAGAAAATTCACGCATGTTTCATCTTTCTCTCGCGATATATGCAATGAAGATCATTGTATTTTAAGCGAAAGCATGATACGTACATTGGACTTCAGAATCCACCCATTACGGTCACCATTTATCTTTAGTGGTTATTATACAGTCATGGGCTCACCGTATAACTCTGTATTTGCTCATGACATGACTAGTTGACCAGTTAAACGCTCCAGGTGGCACCTCTAATGTTGCATCACCTTATCTCACTACCATCGTGCCCACCTGTCGGCTTGTATCTACTCTACATCTACACTCTTATAAAATACATAAAATACACTCTTATAAAAACAGAGTTGGTGATGATGGTGTGCCTGCCATCCTGCAATATAGGCCGTCCGATTTATATCTGACGGATAGGAAAGAAACTATGGCAATTTTGCAAAAAGGTACCCACACACCTCTCCACATTTGCAAATAAGGCCTTCCCTCGTTAATCCTTTTCTCTCACAAGATAAACAAGTCATACAAATGCATCTTGATGTTACATGCAACGCACGTGCATCTTGCTAGTAAGAATGAAAACAAACGACAAAAAAACATTTGGATGGTGGTTCGAAGTCATGACCGCAGGCACATCGGAAAAGGTGGCCTTGTATTGGTATGCTGAGCCGTCTGTTTTAACACACAGGAGCTGGTGTGGTGATTATACACACACGCACGCATGCACATGAACTGCATCAATGCAACACTCACACAAACACATGCACCCACGCACGCACGCAACACTCACACGTACACACACATCCACACACACACGCAACACTCACACGCACACATGCACGAATGCAAGCACACACCAGTACACCACACGACCAACACACACTCTCATGCTCAAGTGCTCAACCTACACGTGCATGCGCACACATCAGGCTCTGACAGACACATACAAAACATAGGACCGACTCCAGCAGACTGTACCCATACTTCACTGGCCACACCACTAGCCCCACCACATAGGACCTGCACTCCAGCAAAAGGTATATACGGATTTCATTTGCCATAACACCAGCTGTACCACAGAAAAATCCCACTCCAGCAAAAAGTACAACAAGTCCACCGGCCGAAGACCTATCCCAACTGCAGAGACGACCAATTCCTGGTGAGGGAGTTCCGGACTAGGGGGTGTCCGGATAGCCAAACTATCATCATCGGCCGGACTCCAAGACTATGAAGATACAAGATTGAAGACTTCGTCCCGTGTCCGGATGGGACTTACCTTGGCGTGGAAGGCAAGCTTGGCGATACGGATATGTAGATCTCCTACCATTGTAACCGACTCTGTGTAACCCTAGCCCTCTCCGGTGTCTATATAAACCGGATGGCCTTAGTCCATAGGACGAACAACAATCATACCATAGGCTAACTTGTAGGGTTTAGCCTCCTTGATCTTGTGGTAGATCCACTCTTGTAACACACATCATCAATATTAATCAAGCAGGATGTAGGGTTTTACCTCCATCAAGAGGGCCCGAACCTGGGTAAAACATGGTGTCCCTTGTCTCCTGTTACCATCCGCCTAGACGCACAGTTCGGGACCCCCTACCCGAGATCCACCGGTTTTGACACCGACATTGGTGCTTTTATTGAGAGTTCCTCTGTGTCGTCACCGATAGGATCGATGGCTTCTTCAACCATCATCAACGACGCAGTCCAGGGTGAGATCATCCTCCCCGGAAAGATCTTCGTATTCGGCGGCTTTGCACTGCGGGCCAATTCGCTTGGCCATCTGGAGCAGATCGAAAGCTACGCCCCTGGCCGTCAGGTCAGATTTGGAAGTTTGAACTTCACGGCTGACATCCGCGGGGACTTGATCCTCGATGGATTCGAGCCATAGCCGAGCGTGCCTCACTGTCACGGCAAGCATGATTTAGCTCTGCAGTCAGACAGTACCCTGGAGGCCGCACCCGAAACCGCTCCGATCTTCAATTCGGAGCCGGCTGCGCAGATCGAGGACGGATGGCTAGACACCGCCTCGGGGGCCGCAACCTCTATGGCGATAGAGCCGAACACTGACCTTGTCCCTCATAAAGCTCGTGACTCCAAGGTGTCGGACTCCTTGCCAGACTACGAATCTCCCGCGCCCTCCCCGATCGAATCCGATTGGGCGCCGATCATGGAGTTCACCGCATCGGACATCTTTCAACACTCACCTTTCGGCGACATCTTGAGTTCGCTAAAGTATCTCTCATTATCAGGAGAGCCCTGGCCGGACTGTGGTCAGGACGGTTGGGATGCGGACAACAAAGAAATTCAAAGCCCACCCACCACCCACTTGGTAGCCGCTGTCGACGATCTAACCGACATGCTAGACTACGACTCCGAAGACATCGACGGTATGGACGACGATGCCGGAGACGACCAAGAACCAGCGCCTACTGGGCACTGGACAGCCACCTCATCATATGACATATACATGGTGGATATCCCAAAAGATGGGAATGGCAAAGGAACAGAGGAGGATGACCCCTCCAAAAAGCAGCCCAAGCGCCGGCGTTAGCGGCGCCGCTCTAAATCCCGCCACAGCAAGAATGAAGACTCTGGCACCGGAGATAACAATACACCGGACAGTGCCGAAGACAACCCACTCCAGCAAGATCAAGCGCAGGAGGACGAAGAGGCCAGCCCTCACGAGAGAGCGGCAGAAGAAGAGGTAGAGGATTATATGCCTCCCTACGGAGACGAAGCGAGCCTCGACGATGACGAATTCGTCGTGCCTGAGGATCCCATCGAACAAGAGCGTTTTAAACGCAGGCTTATGTCCATGGCGAATAGCTTCAAGAAAAAGCAGCAACAGCTTACAGCTGATCAAGATCTGCTAGCCGACAGATGGACCGAAGTCCTCGCGGCCGAAGAGCATGAGCTCGAACGCCCCTCCAAAAGCTACCCTAAATGCAAGCTGCTTCCCCGATTAGAGGAGGAGGCATATGAACCCGCATCACCAGGAGACAATACGGCTGACCGACCACCCCGTGGTCGTGACAGAGAGGCCTCTAGGCCCTTCACTAGACCCGTACCCCGGCATCGCTCGAAAAGCACACGGCCATAGGGGAACGCTCCGAACTTGCAAGATATATTGGAGGATAAGGCAAGACAATCAAGATCGATCTATGGATCGCGTGGGTGCCCCACGATACATGACGAAAACCGTCGCGCCG
Source organism: Triticum dicoccoides (assembly GCF_002162155.2). Classification (NCBI taxonomy): domain Eukaryota; kingdom Viridiplantae; phylum Streptophyta; class Magnoliopsida; order Poales; family Poaceae; genus Triticum; species Triticum dicoccoides. The sequence continues at coordinate 98,963,085 of NC_041383.1, forward strand.
GACACAGTAAGTCCGGCCGGGCCGAACAAAATAGACCAAGCTCCCTTGATCTCCATCGTGATATCGCCCAGTACAGAGGCGCCGCACACCCACTATGCTTCACAGATGAAGTAATGGATCATCAAATCCCCGAAGGGTTTAAACCCGTCAATATTGAATCCTATGATGGCACAACAGACCCCGCGGTTTGGATCAAAGACTATCTCCTTCACATCCACATGGCCCGCGGCGACGATCTTCACGCCATCAAATACCTCCCCCTCAAGCTTAAAGGACCAGCCCGGCATTGGCTCAACAGCTTGACAGCAGAGTCAATTGGGAGTTGGGAAGACCTGGAAGTTGCATTCCTCGATAACTTCCAGGGCACTTATGTGCGACCACCAGACGCCGATGACCTAAGCCACATAATTCAATAGCTAGACGAATCGGCCAGACAATTCTGGACACGGTTCTTAACCAAGAAAAACCAAATCGTCGACTGTCCGGATGCGGAGGCTCTCGCAGCCTTCAAGCATAACATCCGCGACGAGTGGCTTGCCCGGCACCTGGGACAGAAAAAGCCGAAATCCATGGCAGCCCTCACATCACTAATGACCCGCTTCTGCGCGGGTGAGGACAGCTGGCTAGCACGCAGCAACAACCTCAGCAAAAATTTTGGCAGTCCGGATTTCAAGGACCGAAATGGCAGGCCGCATCGTAACAAAAACAAACGCCGCATTAATGGCGACAATAGTGAGGATACGGCAGTCAATGCCGGATTCAGAGGCTCTAGACCCGGTCAGCGGAAAAAGCCATTCAAAAGAACAACTCCAGGTCCATCCAATTTGGACCTAATACTCGACCGCTTGTGCCAGATACACGGCACCCCCGAAAAACCAGCTAACCACACCAATAGGGACTGTTGGGTATTCAAGCAGGCAGGCAAGTTAATTGCCAAAAACAATGACAGGGGACTGCATAGCGATGACGAGGAAGAGACCCGACCGCCGAACAATAGAGGACAGAAGGGTTTCCCCCCATAGGTGCGGACGGTGAACATGATATACGCAACGCACATACCCAAAAGGGAGCGGAAGCGTGCGCTAAGGGATGTATACGCGATGGAGCCAGTTGCCCCAAAGTTCAATCCATGGTCCTCCTGCCTGATCACCTTTGACCGAAGGGACCACCCCACCAGCATCCGCCACAGAGGATTCGCCGCATTGGTTTTAGACCCAATCGTCGACGGGTTTCACCTCACCAGAGTCCCAATGGACGGCGGCAGCAGCCTGAACCTGCTTTATCAGGATACAGTGTGCAAAATGGGCATAGACCCCTCAAGGATTAAACCAACCAAGATGACCTTTAAAGGCGTCATACCGGGTGTAGAAGCCAATTGTACAGGTTCAATTACACTGGAAGTGGTCTTCGGATCCCCGAATAACTTCCGAAGCGAGGAGTTAATCTTCGACATAGTCCCGTTCCGCAGTGGCTATCATGCCCTGCTCGGACGTACCGCGTTCGCAAAGTTCAACGCGGTGCCGCACTACACATACCTCAAGCTCAAGATGCCAGGCCCTCGAGGAGTCATCATGGTCAATGGAAACACTGAACGTTCTCTCCGCACGGAGGAACATACAGCAGCTCTCGCGGCAGAAGTGCAATGCAACCTCTTAAGGCAATTCTCGAGTCCGGCCGTTAAGCGGCCAGACATAGCTAAGCGTGCCCGGAGTAACTTACAACAAGACCACCTTTCACATTCCGAGCACGCGTAGCAGTGCGGCCCCAACCCCAGCCCCTGCAAAACATCAAAACAAGTCCTTCACATACACCATTACGCTCTAAAGATACCATGGGCATGGGGAGAGGGGCACGACCACGACAAGCCCAGACTGCGGCTCAAACACACCAGGGGCTCTTAAGTGTGTCGTTCTTTTTTTTCTTTTTACCTTTTATTTTTTACCCACAGGACTCCGTTTGTCACAGGCCCTGCCCGGTAGTAGACCTTCCGAACTCACGATGCAACAGCCAAGGAAGGATAAAGGCTACAACGAATATACAGGTGGTCTCCATTACGAGCATTTTTATACACTACCCCTGGAGGGGGACATGTTTAACAGTCCCATCCCTTGCTTATCGCACTATTTGTATCGTTCTGCATTCATAGCAGCACTTATTGAATAAAACAATGCAGCACCTTTTTGCTTATAATTGCATTTCTTTTTCATACATATGTTCATTCACGGCATGTTGCATCCGTACACTTCGGTACGGCTAATATACACCAGGGGCTTATGTTTCCCGCATTATGGTGTGATAAGTCCGAACAGTTTCACAAGTGCGGCACCCCGAACTTATAGCACTATATGCATCGGCTCCGAATCATGTCTTGGGTCAACAGTTGGGTTTGCCCGGCTCCCATGTTTTGGTACCTTACGTTCCGTTATATCGGCTAAGGTAGCACTGGGAGAACCACTGCGATTGCGCCCCAGTTGAGCTGGGTTAACGCCTCAGTGGAGAAAGCTAAAACTGACCGTCATGATGAGGCGAGAGCCGGTCGCTGTTCGAGAGGTTTTTTGCGAGTCCTTAAAGACTTATGCCGCTTAAAGCGAGGAGCCGGATACTGTCCGGCCCAGGCGTGGATAGCGCCCCAAATTCGGCCTTCCGAAGACTAGGGGCTTCGCCAAAATTTAAAATTATAGAATTCTATGGCTAAGTGAGAGTGTTCAAGCATTATAAGTCCGGTTGCCTTGTTCGCTGTGTTGAGCGCCTCCCTAGATGGACCCAAAAATGGGAACAAGAGCGCTCAAGTTTATCCCGAACACCCCAGCACTCGTGGCATGGGGGCTGAAGCCGACGACTTGCCATCTCTCAGATTTGATAAACAGCCACACAGAAGGTAATATTTTAAATTAACAAGCGTTGCTTAGCGCATATGAACTAAGTTTTCAGCGCACAGGATAACAAAATGCAAGTCTACTCAAATATTACATCTTTGGAGAACTCAGCCGCAATAATGCGGGCGCCCTTCAGCACACTCTTATAATACATCTCGGGCGTGCGATGCTCCTTGCCCTATGTTGGCAGGTCCGTCACGAGCTTCTGGGCATCCATCTTGCCCCAGTGCACCTTTGCGCGGGCAAGGGCCCGACGGACACCCTCAATGCAAGCGGAGTGCTTGATGACTTCAACCCACGAGCACACATCCACCAGCCGCCACACCAGGCTGAAGTAGCTCCCAGGCATGGCCTCCTTAGGCCACAGCCGAACTATGAGGCCCTTCATGGCCTGTTCGGCCGCCTTGTGGAGCTCGACCAGCTGCTTCAGCTGGTCGCTAAGGGGCACCGGATGTCCGGCCTCAGCATACTGAGACCATAAGACCTTCTTCGTCGAGCTCCCCTCCTCGGCCCGGTAGAATGCGGTAGCATCGGACACGATGCGAGGAAGATCTGCGAACGCTCCTGGAGAGCTCTGAATTCGGGTAAGCAACAGGTAATTAACACTCATATGCTTACCTTGCATGAAAAATGCCTTACCCGCTGCTATTTTCTTCACCACCTCAATCTCCTGGAGGGCCTTGTAGGCTTCGGCCTTAGCGGCTTTGGCACTCTCAAGAGACGTTGCAAGCTCAGACTCTCGAGTCTACGAGTCACGCTCCAAGCTCTCATGTTTTTTCACGAGATCCTGGAGCTCTTGCCATACCTCTGCCACCCGCGCCTCCTGCTTCTCTCGCTCGGTGCGCTCCGCGGCCTGCATTGCGTTCGGCCGCGGCCACCGCCTCCTTCAGGGTCGCCAGCTCATTAGTGGCCCCTGCAATACCCACGTTATCCTTGTCATTTTTCTTGCAACCAAATCCTTTTCTGTAAGGTACATTTTTAATAAGGTATTACTCACCTTCTTTTTCCTCGAGCTGCTTCTTGGCATGGCCGAGTTCGTTCTCGGACCGCTCGAGGTTTTCCTTCAAAGTATTGACCTCCACAGTCAGTGTGGCAGAGGTCAGCAACACAGCCTGCAATCCCATATTGACATATTTTTTATGACTCCTGCGTATATCTTTTTAGATCCTCAGTCCGACTTTTCTTTCCGAACACCGAACCGAGCATCAGGGGCTACTATCTATGCAGTACCATTTTACACATATCGAAATTCTTACCTCAAAGCCTGTTAGAAGGCTGCTGCAGGCTTCGGTCAGCCTGCTCTTGGCGAGTTGAACCTTCTGAATCACCGCACTCATAACAGTGCGGTGTTCCTCTTCGATGGAGGCGCTGTTGAGCGCCTCCAGCAAATTATCCGGCACCTCCGGTTGGACGGAGGCATCCGGTGTCACGGTCTTGCCCTTCTTGCGAAGGGGTCGCCCGCCGGACTCTGGAGCCACTATGGTTTCTGGGGCCGAGTCCGGTGCAAAGTCCGGGAGGTTGTCTTGTGACACCTCCGGGGCCTCCTCCTCCTGGTGGGTCCCTTCCTGGGATCCCATCTCGGCATCGTCCGTGGCACGGGGGGTGGAGGCAGTCGGAAGGGAATCCATATCCGACGCACCCAAGGACCCGCTCGACGAAACGGGAAGATCATCCTTGGGCAGACTATAGGGTTGTATGCGGCATTAGAGAGACATTATGTGATGAAAGGGAAAAAACCTTGAAGTTATTCGGGAGTACGGATACTTACGATCTCGCCAGGGGCTTGGCCCTTGGAGGCCAGTCCTTGTCGTCGTCGCTGGGGTTGGCAGAGTAGTCCGGAATAAGAGTTTTCCCCTTCTTGGACCCTTCGGCGTTCCTTGTTGGGGAGGCCTTCCTTTTCTTCCCTCCCCCTACTGGGGGAGAGGCTTTCTTCTTCTCCTCCTCACCTTGATGGGAGGAGTCGGCCTCGGATTCATCATACGATAGCACCTGAAAACGGGAACTCTTCCGATCCCCGTGGCCTTCTTCTTGGCCTTCTTCTCGGGCACCACATGGGGTGCCGGAGCCAGCAGCCCCGTTAGGCGGGCGTCTGCTGGGTGCTCTGGTAATGGGCCCGGACAGATAGTCCATTCGGCCTTCGCCAGCCAGTCCTGTCAAAGGTAAAGGGAGTTTATATCCCGCATAGAGTCAAACTATGGAAAACAAATGGCATAATCACTTACCTCGTCAGCTGGACGCTGCGAGCGGAATCCGCGATCTTCGGTAGCGGATACGGGAGCCTCGGCACCCTTGAACAACACCTTCCAGACATCTTCGTACATAGTGTCGAAGAGCCCGCTCAGGGTCTGGTGTTGCGCCGGATCGAACTCCCACATGTTGAAACCCCGTCGTTGGCACGGGAGGATCCGGCAGATGAGCATGACCTGGACCATGTTGACAAGCTTGAGCTTCTTGTCCACCAGCTTCTGGATACAGGCTTGGAGTCCGGTCAGCTCCTCCGAATCCCCCCAGATCCGGCCACTCTCTTTCCAGGAGGTGAGCCGTGTAGGGATGCCGGATCTGATTTCGGGGCCCGCTGCCCAGTCAGGGTCATGCGGCTCGGTGATGTAGAACCACCCCGATTGCCACCCCTTTATGGTTTCCATGAAAGTGCCCTCCAGCCACGTAACGTGGGACATCCTGCCAACCATGGCGCCTCCGCACTCCGCTTGGCTGCCCTTCACAACCTTCGGCTTGACACTGAAGGTCTTGAGCCACAAGCCGAAGTTGGGCTGGATGCAGAGGAAGGCCTCGCACATGACGATAAACGCCGAGATGTTGCGGATGAAATTCGGGGCCAGATCATGGAAATCCAGGCCGAAGTAGAACATGAGTCCCCGGACAAAGGGATGAAGTGGGAAGCCCAGTCCGCGGAGGAAATGGGGAAGAAATACTACCCTCTCATGGGGCCTGGGGGTGGGGATGAGCTCTCCCTCGTCGGGGAGCCGGTGCGCGATGTCGCTGGACAGATATCCGGCGTCGCGCAGCTTCTGGATCAGCCCCTCCGTAACGGAGGAGGCCATCCACTTGCCTCCCGCTCCGGACATAGTTGGAGGAGGTTTAGGTGAGAAGTGCGGGCTTGGGCGCTGGAGCTCGAGTTCGCGGAGATGGATAAGCCAAGGAGGAAGAAGGTGCAGGTAAAAGGGTTGGATCTTTATCCCCTTATATGGGCGGACAAAAACATGTGTCCCCATCGGCCTGATAAAACTCGCTTATCTCCCAAGCGTCACAATCAATGGCGCGGTTGGGTTACCCACGTACGTATTGATGGGAATCCCGGAATAAGGGGAACACGATCTCTGCTTCGACAAGACGTGCCAAGGAAACCGCTTCGGTGAACGCGCTGCGGTGGAACAATAAAAACGATTTGTGTAAAGGCTTGGTAGTGGTGTGACGTCACGCCCCAAAATACGTCAGCAGATTGAACTTGTGTAATGCTATTCTCTCTACGGTGGTACGTGGAATTTATTTTGCAGAGCCGGACACTATCCTGGTGTTCGCAATCTTCTATAAATTATTCGGAGGAAGAACCTGCCTTGCAATGCTGAAGACAACATGCGCGTCGGACTCGTCGTCATTGAAGCCTGGTTCAGGGGCTACTGAGGGAGTTTCGGACTAGGGGGTGTCCGGATAGCCGAACTATCATCATCAGCTGGACTCCAAGACTATGAAGATACAAGATTGAAGACTTCGTCCCGTGTCCGGATGGGACTTTCCTTGGCGTGGAAGGCAAGCTTGGCGATACGGATATGTAGATCTCCTAGCATTGTAACCGACTCTGTGTAACCCTAGCCCTCTCCGGTGTCTATATAAACCGGATGGCCTTAGTCCATAGGACGAACAACAATCATACCATAGGCTAGCTTCTAGGGTTTAGCCTCCTTGATCTCGTGGTAGATCCACTCTTGTAACACACATCATCAATATTAATCAAGCAGGACGTAGGGTTTTACCTCCATCAAGAGGGCCCGAACCTGGGCAAAACATCGTGTCCCTTGTCTCCTGTTACCATCCGCCTAGACGCACAGTTCGGGACCCCCTACCCGAGATCCGCCGGTTTTGACACCGACACCTGCAGATTGGGACCCGATTCCATTTCTTCCCAGTTTAAAATACAATGCTTTCAATGTTGTTAGGGACTACGTGCATATATTCCCATCATGGGAAGATTATTGTGAAGACAAACACCATTTTCACATCTTCCAGTCCAACTTACGTGTAAGTGCTATTAGTCATGGTTATTATTTTCCTGTTTTCTGTTGATTGAACACATTAATGATTTACATTACATTGTTGTAACTAGGCGAGGGTCAATCTGGATAGTCATGACGAGCAAAGCTTGCTTGTGCTTTTCAAGGAAGCATTGCAGCAGTATCGGTGTTACCTGAGGAAATCACACTTTGGTGGCAAATCTATAAACGAATTTCCAGTGAAGTCTCCTATGCTAAATTTAGAAGACATTGAATGGAAAAACATTGTTATGCACTGGTCTCGTTCTCAGGATGAGGTACTGTCTAAGAAATCACATGACAATTTGAACTTCTACTTTTTCGCATGTGCCTTACGGATCTTGTTTGAAGGAACTCTGCTCGAAGAAGAATTCCGGTTTGAAAAGAATGACATGATCTCGCAAATATGCTGCCCGCTGCTTTGCTCTTGTTAGTACCTGTTGTCCTGTATCACTGTACTTGCATACATACCTGGTTCATTATGTGACAGCAGTATGCATGATAGCTTGCTTATCAATTGTTCGCTCCAAATTATCTGATCTGCATGAATGGTTACATTAGTGTAGAATATATTGAATGCCAATTTTTTTTAGCTCTGCATTGTTCTTGTAAGTACATGTTGTCCTTTATCACTGTACTTATAATGACAGGTAGTTGTTCATGTACCATCACTCTGCAGCTTATTTTCCTTTGCCCTCCATTTTCTACACATCAGATCTATATTTACTCTTACCATAAGGTTGGTACTGAAGAAGTTTAGCTGTGCATTGCTCTTGGCTGTACCTTTTTCCTGTATCACTGCACTTACATTTATAGCTACTTGGTTATGTAGCATCACTCTTCATCTTATCTTAAATATTCTCCATTTTTTTGTATATTATCACATCTATATTTACTCTTAACAAAACGTAGAATAAAGGCAATGCTTATGAAGAAGATTCTGTGGTAAACTTCTTGAATTGCCCCCCCCCATCAGCATGGATAAGGCCTTTATAGATCCCGTCTTCACCAATAATGTAAGTTTGTCCATCTCAAGCCTTCAAACTTTGTTGTATATATTTGGTTAGGCATGACTACAACAACTGTTTATTTTTGGTGTTTGCATCAAATTGCATGTTTAAAGTTTATTATGTAGTTCATAAACAAAAGTTTGTCCTTTCTCAATTTAAGTTTTCAGTTGTACAACCAAGTTCCTTATTCATACCATGTAAATTAAAGTATACAGAGCAAGTGATCTTCTTTTGCACTGCATGTATGCTTCTGTTCTTCACCCGTAATCCAGTGGTGTGGTGAACCTACCCACTACAGCACAATGTCATATTCTGCAATGTCTTAACTATGAACAATGTCATATCATTCTACTACTCCCTCCGTCCGAAAATACTTGCCATTGAAATGGATGTATCTAGATGTATTTTAGTTCTAGACACATCCATTTTGATGACAAGTAATTCCGGACAGAGGGAGTATTATTTAAACCGTCTCTTTATTTGCCAATCTGAAATGGGATAAATTGACAGCACACTAACCATTGATACTTATGAGTTCTTGATATGTAATCCAGTGGTGTCGTGAAGCTGCCAACTCCTTCACAATGACATTTCCTGCCATGTCTTGACCTGAAGAATACCATATTGTGTTAATGCAATTTTAAACTGTGTCACTTTATTCGTCAGCAAGAAATGTGATGAATTGTCAGCACTGATACTTTTATGTGCAAAACCTGTCATCTGTCTGCTTGTTTATCTTTCAGAGTGAGGAAGATTTAAGTGTTGAACAAGCGCAGTCTCATCATCTTGCTCAGCTGCTTGCGCTGCAGCTCCCCAGCAGGGCTAACCTTTCTTGAACTCTATTGAAGTGCTGTCGGTTTTGTATATTATTTTGTCGGCATGTTTATTTGCACTCGTGGCGATCTTTGATGCCCAGTGTATGTAATCTGCTGTCTTCTTGTGCTTTATTATCATAGTGGCGGACTTTGATGCCCAGTCGATGTAATATGTTGTAATTTCTTTATTGCGTAGTCTAGGTATTTTCTTATTCACGATGCTGCAGTTATTTTACTGTATATTTATCCTGTCTTCGTAGTAAACCGGCCAAACCGTAAAATTACGGTACATAATCGGGCCGTCATGCAATCATGATGTAGGTTGGGCCTGAAACGTGCCGAACAGCTAACGGGCCGACAGCAGCCCGAAATGAACCCCGACCCATGATTGTGAGAATCAAATCACAGGCTTTAAACAGGCCAAAATTATCTCGGTCCTTGTTTGGCCCAATCAGATATCGGCTGCGAGCAGGCCGGATGCAAACCGGGCCGTAGTTAGGCCCAACTATATGATGGGCATTTAACATGCCGAAATGAATATAGGGCCGAAATGTTAAATGGGTCCTTAAGGGTGTGTTTGGTTCGAGAACGAAGTAGAATGGAATGTCATGGTTCCGTTCCACTAGAATGGGTCGGTTCCGTTTCCGTTTTTGATTGAGGATATTTGATGGAATGGAATGGTTCCGTCTCAATGTTTGGTTTGAGGGATAGAATGAAATGAATTCAGTTCAACTCATTTCTATAAAAATGATGAAGCTGCCCCTCTTAAATGCATATACATACAAAATGGACAAGTATAAATTCTTTATATTTCTAAAAATATATTACTGGCATTTTCCGAAGCATTTACATCGAATTGTACTTCAATTGAATGTTTGCAATGAATTCTCCTATTGAGAAGGATAGACAGGGGTAAAATTTCATCAACGAGCAAACAATCAAAGAAATTTTGCTAGTGTTTTTTTGACTATTTACATTAGAATTGGCTTTCAATCAAGAAAAGTTTCTCACGGATGAAGAACAACACTCTTGTTGTTGACCGAGGCAGCGGTCGCGTGGGCGAGGTGGCCATCACAGCCGTCGAGGGAATGGCCACCACCTCAAAAGCAGGCTCGGTCACCGCCGCCCTCGATAGATCAGGTCGTCGCCGTCGCCTAGCAGATCAGGTCTCCACCGACCATGGTAGATTGGGTCGCCGCCGTACCCTATCAAATCGGGTCGCCGCCTCCCCTATCAGATCAGGTCGCCGCCGCCCATCCCATATATCAGGTCGCCACCGCCGTCCATCCCATAGAGCAGATTGCCTCCGCCCTGTGGTGGATTCGCTGACTTGGTCGCTCCCACCTATCCGCCGGACTTGGGAAAGACGAGAGTGGAGAGACAGCTGTGAGGGAGAGGGGCGAGTGCGCGGGGGGAGAGGAGGCAGCGAGGGGAACGAGCGGTTCCGCGTCGTCCGCTCAATTTCGAGGTATCACCTTGTTCCGGATATCGGCCGAATATTCAGTACATGGGAACGAGTCCGTTCCCGATCCACCTACGTACTGAACGCGAGAATGAGGCCCAGGAACGGGTCTGACCCGTGACATTCCAGCCCGTTCCTGCAACCAAACACACCCTAAGAGGCCAAAACTAATGTCAGGCCGAATTACTAAGTGGGCCTCTAGCAAGTGGGCCCAAAAGCATAGTGTCCAGTTGACGGGCCGAATCTGGTATGGGCCATAATTGAGCCCATAGCCTCTTAAAGGACCGTACCTGATCTGTCGTAATTTGGCCCAAAACATGTTAGGCTTTTAACGAGCCGGATCTCATATGGGCCATTATTAGGCCCGGAACGTGGCAGGCCATTAATGGACCGAATCAAATATGGTCCGGCATTTGGCCCAAAACATGGCAACCACTTAATGGGCCGGCCTACTAGGAGCTTCAAATTATTGTAGGCCTACAGCTGGGCCGGCCCGTTAATGTGGGCGAAATCTCGTGGGCCTTTAGCCGGGCCGGCCCATTATGATCTGCAATAATCTTGTGGGCCTTTACCTGGGCCAGCCCGTTATGGCAAACAAAAATCTTGTGGGCATTTACCTGGGCCAGCCCATTATGGCCCGCGAAATCTTGTGGGCCGTTAGCTGGGCCAGCCCATTATGGTCCTCAAAATCTCGTGGGCCTTTAGCTGGGCCGGCCCATTATGGTCCGCAAAATCTTGTGGGCCTTTAGTTGGGCCGGCCCATTTAAACTTGATGGGTCGGTCCATGTGTCAACATATCATAGGTGCGTCTCGCCCATTGGATGAGTGACACCTGTGCCACTGCGGACCTGACACGTGTCTCCTCCAGCCAATGATGATTTTACATGTGGAAAATCCCCATTGGTCGGGGCTGTTAACGGGTTATCGGATCCAAAACCCGACCCGATAGCTTAACGGCGTTCCATTACGGTGGATGCCATGTGTCGGTCACCCTTGATGAAAGCACTTCTGTGATGTGCGATTTATCGTCATGGAAGTGGACACTTCCGTGATGATAATTTTGGTGATGTCATGGAACACTTCTACGGCAGCACAGGTATGACTATCTTGATTCTGTCATAAATTTGTCATGGATGTACATGCATGACAAAAAACGCGACCTACTATGACAAACACGTATCATCACGGAAGTGTATTTTTTTTGTAGTGTGACCTTATGGCCGGAAGCGTAGCTGTCGATCTGCTCTATATGGCCAAGCGAATTGGCCCGTAGTGCGAAGCCGCCGAACACAAAAGATCTGTCCAGGGGAAAAGTCACACCCTGGACCACGTTGTTGTTGATGATTGAAGGAGCCATCGAGCCTTGAAGCGATGACACAAAGGAACTCTCAATGAAAGCACCAATGTCGGTGTCAAAACCGGCGGCTCTCGGGTAGGGGGTCCCGATCTGTGCGTCTAAGGCTAATGGTAACAGGAGGCAAGGAACACAATGTTTTACCCAGGTTCGGGCCCTCACGATGGAAGTAAAACCCTACTTCCTGCTTGATTGATCTTGATGATATGAGTATTACAAGAGTTGGTCTACCACGAGATCATAGAGGCTAAACCCTAGAAGCTAGCCTATGATGATTATGATTGTTGTGATTGTCCCTATACTGACCAAACCCTCCGGTTTATATAGACACCGGAGCGGGCTAGGGTTTACACAGAGTCGGTTACAAAGAAGGAAATCTAATATCCGGATCACCAAGCTTGTCTTCCACGCAAGGGAGAGTCCCATCCGGACACGGGACGAAGTCTTGAGTCTTGTATCTTCACGGCCCAACAGTCCGGCCAATGTATATAGCCCACGCAAAGGTTCCTTTCGTATTGTCGAATGGTAGGACCCAACGGCGTACCAGCCAGACCTTGGCTTGTGTTGATCCTAAAAAAATAAAAATAAAAAATAAAAAATAAAAAAACCGGGCTCATGTCCTTCGGTGGCGTGCGTGGTACGCACATTAGGCAACCCCAACCAGTCGAGTCTCAGCATTTCAAGTCGAAATATCTGGCAGCCAGAATTCTAGCCCTAGGAAATTCCCCTCATGTCCCCAGTCCATAATGACTACCGATGAACAACGGAGGGATGCTTTAGTAACTAGACAACGTTACCTACCGTGCCGAGCACAGTTCAATTCCCTTGGTCGCCGCTCGTCAAGGTCACCCGTCAACTGCATTGCCTAGTACTACTACTACTACATCAGGATGAGCACAGAATTGAGCCCGTTTGTTCGTGCCTAGTACTTGAGTTAATATATCAGGCAATGCACTGGTACAGAGGGATTATCCTTTTACTCTGCATATATAACTTGTCTGAAGTCTAACTAAGCAAAATGTTTGACCAAATCCTTTCTTAAGAAATACAACATGACAGATGTACGGCTTGAAAATTTATTGCATGATGCAGGTTATGATATTGTTTCGAATCCTGGATCTTAAATTTTAGAAAATCCAAAAGTGAGCATAAATTCTTGAAACTGAGCATGGTCACGTGATATGGCACAGATATTACTTTGTAAGTTTTTTCTTCAATTTGAGACAAGGTGCTTATGACAAGTTGCACAAATGAAGAGCCAAGGTATTTTGGAACAAAGACCTATCACGTTAAGGCAAACGCATTCACTATTGAAACCGTGGGCGTTTACGTGCCGCCATGAGTCCCCGCTTCTCATTGGCAGGAGCCATTCGAGCAAGCGTGTGAGTCGACGGGAGGCGTGCGAGCAGACCGCTGTGCCGGCTGTCAGGGAGGCATGCGAGCAGACCACTGTGTAGGCTCACCAGAAGGTGAGCCCTTTGACCAGGCTTCGTTGCCCACCGTCGTCCCAACTGCTCCCACTTTTAATGTCGCCAGCGCCGCAGTTTAAAATCAACCCCGCACTACCCCGTATCGCTACAATCTTCTCTCTTCCTCTCCGATTCTCCTGTCGTCTACCTCCAACTAGCCTGACCTAAACGTACGCCATGTAGCATCACGATGGTCTGCCCTTAGTGTTCTAGTTTCTCAAGGAAGACACCCAGCCGGAGTCTCAAGAACATAAGGCACTTTGGGACGAGCTTGAACTGGCCTTGCGGGAAGACGCCGCGCCTGTCCCCGCTCCTGTCGCCCCGACTGCGCCAGTGCCCATCCCCAAGGCACTGATGGGCTGGGAGCCGCACATTGTCACCAAGCTTGATCACACGGGGTTCCACGAGGTCCCCGCCGACTTTCACGCGCCCGTGCACCAGTGTATGAGCCTACGCGTGCACTGACACGCATGCCCGTGTCAGTGCCCGTGCACCTGCCAGCGCATGCGCCTGCTGGTGCACTGACATGTGCCCCCGTGCCGGTGCCTGTGCACATGAATGTCTCCACCGCACCGTTGACAGTGCCTGTCCCCGCGCGGGTGCCAATGCCCCCCTCAGCGGCATGGATGACCGCCGTCGACCGCTTCCTTGCACCAACGCCAGTCGGCTCCTCCCGCCAGTTGACTCGCTCCGAAGTCTAGAACATTTTGGCCTTCCTTGAAGCTTGGCCAATGTCCAGGAGTATGACAACAACGGCGCAAGACAACGCCGTCGCCGTCGGTCAGTGGCCTGACGACACACAGAGCACGGCAGAGGAGCCGCTTCCCACCGCGAGACGCCCCCGCTGGCGCCGCGTAATCTAAATTTGCCATGAAAAACGTTCGGATTGCCATGCTTAAAATCTGAACGTTTATCATTTCCGTTTATTTTATATCGATCATCGTATGATTTAAAGTTGGAGTTAGACTGAACAAAATCTATGGTTTGATCGATTGAATGTTCTGCTAGAGCCGTATCAAATTAAATATAAAACGTCATCAAGCCACATGTATTCTTTGTCATCCAATGACCTAGACTGCTTCAAGGTCGAGCGCTCAACACGTTTAGCGTGCAGTTAATTTCATGCCAAAAATAGTGCTAATCACATAACAACACTCAAATAATATCCTAGTACTTAATATCCGCATGCACTTAACATACTTCCAAATTAACGTGCATTGCACGTACACACTGACTAGTGCTGCTAGTACGTGAAACTGGTGTCGTGGCTTGTGAACGCATCCAGATATGGTCAACGGCAACATCGCCCGCGAGTTCTTCCTATTTGCCCATGCGTCTAAACGCAGAAGGGGAGGAGAGAGAGAGCACACATGGAACCCACCAGTAAGTGAAGGCGAATAGTACAAAAAATAATATTACATGTTATCCATTAATTAGGCTGTGGTAATATAAAAACATTATGTGAACAAAGGGGGGTACAACAAACATGGCTATTCTAGGTATGTTGCCTATTGACGTGCGGCTTGAAGGCCCGGTCGCATGTTCGATCCTTGTCCTTTATTTTTTAATTTGTATATGGGTCCAAATTTGTTTCATGACATGTGGGCCCCTCGGTGTGTAGTTTGTAGCACTTTAATTTGTGGGTCGAAATTTGTTCCATTCCAAGTGGACTATCGGTGTGTAGTTTTGTAGCTTATTTATAATAATTAAAGAGAAAAACATAGTTTTTTCAATAATACCATGGTGCAACGTTGAATGCGAGAAAGGACATGCGAGAGAGCGATGACCGAGCCAGAGGGAAATCAACTAGGGGAGTTGCGTCGGTTGCAACGGTGTTTGGAGTAGTTGTGGGCCGGATGCTACGAAAATATAATCTAAACTGACCGGAATAAATGCCTAACAAATTAATCCAAGGTTGGAGTGCCCCTCGCAATGTAAATAGCTCTGGCTTTGCGAGGGATGGAGAGGTAGTAGCGTCAATGTGCGGAAGATATGGTGTGAGAAAGCGA
Organism: Triticum dicoccoides; assembly: GCF_002162155.2. Classification (NCBI taxonomy): domain Eukaryota; kingdom Viridiplantae; phylum Streptophyta; class Magnoliopsida; order Poales; family Poaceae; genus Triticum; species Triticum dicoccoides. The sequence goes on from NC_041383.1 coordinate 98,978,348, forward strand.
GGTCAATCAATAGACATATAGATAGAGAGACAAAGTGAGTGTGGTCCGACATTCATTGAACAAATATATATGCTCTGGAGAGATATTGTCCGATTGAGCTTTTGGCAAGGGTGAGGGCTGTAAGATAGAGTTGAGAGATGATCCAGTCATAGACATGTAGATATATTTTGTGCGTGGGAGGAAGCAAGGTCAACCGATCACATAGGTTCGTCGTGCGATCGGAAGAGTGAGACGGGTTGGAGGGAGTGACCTAGATAGACAATGTGCGTGAGAGAGTATACAATGTGAATAGGTCGAATTGGGCTCAAACATGGTGATATATCGTTTTTGTTCAAGAAAGAGCGAGGTCAATCGAGACATACAAAGAGAGAGAGAGAGAGAGAGAGATTGAGTGAGCGTGGCCCACCATGAGGTCGAAAGAGTGGCGGCGGCTTGGATGGACTAACCTAGATAGACAATCTGCGTGAGAGAGTATAGAGTGTGTCGATCGAGGCCTGAATAGGGAGATATATAATTTGTGTGTGAAAGAAAACAAGGTTAAACGAGACTCAGATAAAGAGAGCGAGATTGAGCGAGTGTGGTCCGCCGTGCGGAAGAAAGAGTGAGACAGTCTCGAGGGAGTGACCTAGATATACAACGTGCGTGCGTGTGCACGATGTGCACAAGAGGTTGGGGGGCTAGATAGGCAATGCATGTATTTAGCATGAGAGGGTGAGAGGGAGAGGCGGGAGAGAGAGAGCTCGACATGGGATGCAGTGGCGGGTGTGTGAGGTAAATACATTTGGTAACAGAGTGGAAAAAGGGGTTGTGTAGTTGAGAGACGCAGAGATCGAAACACGGAGAGAAAGAATGAACGTGTGTTGGAAACCGTTAGCTTCCTAAGGTGGTTAGGAGAGGAAGATTGACTGATACAGGAATTA
>NC_041383.1:98979643-98994500 GCF_002162155.2 Triticum dicoccoides
ACAATATTTGAATGTACATAGTATGAGACTTAATATCGATGTTTCAATTCGGTGTACATTGCAAGATTTGAACCGAGGACTAGGCATACGGGTAATTATTTTGAATTCGTGCCATACTAAGTTTCGAAAAGTTGACATTGACTCAATTTGTTGTGCTTTTTTGTAGGTCATATGTTTGAATCCATCCAAAAATTTTCTCACTACCATGGTGTTCATCATAAACATATGAATTTGTATTAAAAAAGTAGCATGGATACAGTGAAATGCGAAATCCACGTTAGAATTGGAGATCGCTACATGACACACACTCTAATTCAAATAGCTAACTACGTGACGCACACTCTAATTCAAATAACTAATTATGTGACACACACTCTAATCCACGTTAGCGTGGGTACCATTTCAATTTTTTTTCAAATAACTCCTCATTGATTAATTTATAGTACTCCCTCTGTTCACTTTTATAAGACCTTGAAGACATTTCAGACAATGTGCAAAACAGTTCATCGTAAGTTGTCTGAAACGACTTAAAAAAGTGAACATAGGGAGTATCTCGTTTCGAATGACTAATTATTGCAAGGAAAACACGGGCATGGTAATACATACAGATTCGTTTGCAAATGAAAGAAGATTCGTTTGCAATCTCAAATGTAGGCGCACCAGGCAGATCAGGGTCGTGCCGGGGTGGACGTTGCTTCAGTGCCTTAAAGGAAACTGCCTTTGGGTCACTGACATGTTGGCCAGCCACCTATTGGGCCCACATGTCATGGACACAAAGGCACCGAAGCATAGTCCTATCGGGGTGGTCGCGCGTGTCGGACGGACGCGTAGCACCCAGCCGCCCCCCCCCCCCCCCACAAAAAAAAGGACGACGACAAAATAAGTTTGCGCTTCCATGTTTCGGATTGAAATATCTGGCGGCCCCAATTCCAGCCCTGCAAAATCTCTCTTCTCCACCGTCCCCTTCCGCGCCCAGATTGCTCAAATCCCTAATTCGCCGCCAACCCAAGAAAAGTTCGAATCGCCCCTCGTCTCGTCTCTTTCCCCACCATTCCCCACCTCTGTGCCAGACAATGACGACGAAGACGACAGTCGTGCTTCACCGCCGCACCGAAGCTACCTCATCTACGCCCTCGTCCACCGCACCGGGTGGTCCACCGACAACGTCGGCCGCCACAACCGACGTGCCTCACAGACACCGAGTTCCACCGCATCAGGTGCGCTTCACCGACACCGTCTCCCAGCTCACCAGGGCTACTTCACCGAGCACATCGTCGCACCTCTGCCCCCCGAGGCCATTGGGGCTTCACCAACGGTCTCGTCCACCGCATCGTAGCACTCTGCTGGCACTCAAGATCTGCATCCGTGTGCAACCAGCCAACGCCAGCGCATCACCCTCAACGGCTCTGAAGTGACCCGCACTCTAGCTAGGCGAGCATGCCCAAACGCCGGCCCGAACTAGGTATCCACACATCACTCCCTTGTGCACTATTCCGACGATGTTTGGATATCCTTTCACTGCTCTCTTAGCTTACACACCTATGCAACTCTGAATTTAGCTCTTATTTCTTCTGGAGATATCATCTTAAACAAGCAAATCGATTTTTTTAGCAAAGCATGACGGCGCTACGGGATCTGGTACACATCCTGCACACCCATATAACCTTGTAAGTATCTGTCCTCCGGTACAACATCAAGGTCGATTCCTCTTATTTGATCAACCATTCACCGTGTCAAAAATGCAGAGGGGGATGCAAGGAGCACAAGGCCTGCACATCCAAGCAAGTGGTAACATGGACTTGTACATGGAACATCCCAAGCGCAAGCAGAGCTGCAGTGAGCCTATAGAACGAGCTAGCGTAAGTCCCTGCATTTCATTTAATTCGTACTGGCATTCGTGTATGATTTGTGTGCAGTGGTTGATCCACGAATTCAAGTTACCAGGGGCGAACATTTAACTTAAAAAATACGAAGGCACTTGCACTCCGAAAATCAACATAACTTGAGAAATGTGAAGCTACATGCACTTTGAAAACCAGCTAATGATCCAAAGTAGTTCAGATTGTAAACACTAGATGATCCAAGCACCAAAAAACACAAAATGCAACATGGTGTACAAGGACTACAAACATGGTCTGTACCTTCTTGAATTATTCGCTCTCTGGCTGATAATATCGAAGTGTAACTGCACGTATAACCAGTGCGCAAACTGCATATCAATATATCTATCCTGCACAAGTATGCCAATAGTTTCAAACAACATATTAGAAAAGTATTTATGCTATGTTGTCATGATATGGGGACTTTCTGGTTGATGGTCTCGACGTTTCCTCAAGCATTGAAAATGCACTATAATTTGCTTGTCATCAATGCCTGCAAATCTCTGTCTCTCTCAACATAGTAGATCATCATTTGACACTAAATCCTTCAATGAGCTTGCAAAATGCTTGCATTAGATCCCTCATTATACACTATATGTTCATCACCAGGAGCATGTAAAATGTTTGCATCAAATCCTTCATTAGCAGTCTGTTCATTAGACACTTCAGGCTCAAAAACAACATGAACTTGTATGTTTGCACCGGAAACTTGATTAGATACATCAGATTCAGTCAGTTCAGTATTGATTGGTGGAGTTATAAAATAAGTAGAAATTGGTTTCATTTTCTCATAGATTCCCTACATACAAGGAGTTTTACAACACCGTCAGGTTTAACTATTGGCCAGAAATTGAAGAGTTGAATTAGATATAATTAGGGATGTGATGTGCCTGCTCATTGCGCATGCTACTCTTGCAAGCTGCGACTGTCCGTTTGCGCAAGCTCGATGCCATGCCCGTGCTGCCGCCGCTGCCTCCCACGCAGGCTACACCCAGGGTAGGATCTTTATCTTCTTGTCCTTCCGTTCGCTTGAAGCCCGGCGACTGTCCTCCAACAAGGGCGCGAGGAAGTGCTATGTCGGTCTGTCCAACGGCGGCTAGGTTAGGAGCAAACCAGACTGGAGGCTGGAGCGAATGAATTGCGATTTTTCCTGCTGTCGATCGATATGCAAGGTGCTCGTTTGGGCCGCGAGCCTGCTATAGGGCCTGCCTTGCACCTATGTTACTGGCCCATCCAAATTGAAACATTTTTCTTCTTTTTTTATATTGCCTACTCATGCGTTGGGACGAACAAAACTAGCATGGGCCAACCTGGACGACTCAAACTAGGTGCACACTTTCCAGGCACCTGAGGCGGCCGCCCATACCAACCCCTATGGCGGTGTTGCCCCTTTTTGCGTGTATGATTGGATAGTGAAAAATATTCCAGTGGCGCTTTTGATTTACCCACATAATGGTTGAATTGCTTGTTTCTATGAACTGAGTTCGCCAATAATGTGAAGGATGCCAGTCTTTTCATCCTATTGTAGATTGCTTTGATCTCGATATGCCAAAAGTAATTGCATGAAATATACAGTAAAAGCCAGTGTGATGTGTGCGGCTACAACTAGTCTGACTACACGTCCTCATATAACATATCAAGGACGCACCATCTTACCAGATTAACCATTCGACTTACCCATGTAGTGTGGGAAGAAAGAAGTATTGGGACTACGTATCCAAGCAATTGATGCCATGGACTCCTTCGTACAACCTTGTAAGCGAAAAAGAAGTTGCAGTGTGCCTGTACCAAGAACTAGCATAAGTTAAGTTACCTGCTTCTCGGAATTTGAGTTAGCCACTTATAGCAAAATTGTTCAATTACGTTGCTTGGCTTTAATTTAGTTTGCTACTGATTACATAATGCCACAACCTGTTAATCATATTGTAGACTGCGCCTATCTATGTGTTTGATACTTACTGTTAAGAATTACCTGTTTGCCTTAACTTAAAAATCTACTTGTTTGTTTAACTTCTTTGCTGCTGCAAGAGCGGGTTACAATGATGTTAATAACTACTTTTCAGCATCCAATTGAAACTCTTTAATTCCTTGTTTGTTTAATTGGTTTGCTGTTATAACTCCCAGTTGAGTTGTTTTTCTAACTTCAACTTTTCTGAATCCAATCGGAACTTTAATGGCAAAACAGGTTAGCCCAAGATCAAAGAGCGAGGTCCCCATGGACGTCACATCGTCCCACAACAGTGGCACCGGCCCAATCGTGCATTATGAATTGCCAATTGCTGATGCTCTAGAGGCTAAACTAGTGGTAGAAAGAGATTCTGCTTCTGCACTTAGAGATGAAGTTGACATGTTGAGGAAGCAAACAGCACAATCACAAGCAGTACTCAAGACAACCATTAAATATTTGGTGGATTTGAAAACAAAGCAAGCTGAGACTGACAAGATTGTTAAGGTCTTGAAGGAAAAAAGGAAATTAAATTCCTACTTGGTAAATCATAGGTGAAATGTTCTTTCCATCGTTGAAAAACCTTTGTGTTGTTTGTTCATGTAATTAATCAAACCATTTGTTTTAGAGATCATGTAATAATTGTTTTTTGTTTTTTGGTTTGTAATTTTATTTGAGCACAAGTCTGTATTAATTGATAAGACTCGAAGACATTTCATTTGGATTGTTGTGCCAGACCTACAAATCTGCCAATCGGGATGAATGTGCATTCAGCAATAGTAGTAGTATAGATGGACCTTAAGTGGCACGCATCGGAAAGGGCCAAGATGCTGGCTAAAAAAAGGATGCTGTTGTAGCCAAAAAAAGTACAACGGCCTGGCTTATGTATGTTAGTTGATATTATTGATCCATATACTCTATAAGTGTTTATATGTCTGTTAGTTTTGTACATTCTTGGTTGATTGACTCGGTATTTGAATCTAGATACATCGCTTGTGTACATATCTAAATGGGAGTACACATTATGCTGCGTGTGACATTTGAGTTGGACATGAAGTGTGCCAAATATTCGAATTCACCTTAAACTGGATTCTAGCTTCTGAATTTGAGTATCGGCATTTGTAAACCATAGTCATATATGACAGTGGAATACATCTTTGTCGTCCTTTTGAATATATATAAAAACACATAGAATGATTTATAAAGATTCATATAGGAATAGAAAATGGATTTGAATTTAGTTGCCAAGGTAAACGTGGATGCTTATTGTCCCGGAATTCGAAAGAAGCGGCAAAATGTCCACTCCCACGTCGACTTCCCGAAGCCAAGTGTTTGGGAGATGGAAATTACTGTCTACCCATTACACGGACAATCCATCGGCCCGATTTCCACTGCTCTAAATAGGGGGTAGGTACTTCAAGTAGATGTGACACGACCGCCTCTGAGCCCATTCCGACACTGTGGGCGTCAAACATGGGCGGCAAAACACATTTGATTCAAGATCGTCCGAAAGACCTCTGTGTCTCCCTCCATTCCCCATTCATACACGCTGGGCGGCAAAACAAACTAGACTCGGCCAAAATCGATGTAGGCAAATATTTTCAATAGGTGCAGGTTTGTAACTTCACTCAGACGTGACACAACCGCCCTACCTATCAGCCCCGTTTATACACCGTGGGCGCCAACCATGGGCGCCAACCACCCTCTCCTCGCCCGAAATCGCTCTGGGCAAATATTGGCGAGATGCGAGATTACCGTCCTATCCCCAACCGACGAGACGTCCAAATTTTAAACGGGGGCTAAGTTCATAACTTTCCCATATTTCAGACAGGCGCATCCCAAAAACATGGTTCCCCGTACCTCTCCCTCCATTTTCCCATCCATACACCATCCGTGCTAGAACACCCCATCCCCACACCAGCCTCCGTCAGTAACCCCATCCATCACTGCCATCCTCCACCACATCCACCGCCACCGTCCTCCACCATGCCGAAGCGCCTACCAAGACCGCGTCGTCCACTGCTAGAGATGGACGTTTCTCATCCACGGCGATGGACCAATAGCCTTGCATCGTGTCCTCTCGCTTCATCGGTGCCGTCGTCCTCTTTGCTGGGGCTGCTCACACGACCTTCTCTTCCACCGCAATGGGACTTATCCCCTGATGCACCCATCTACCATCGCAGATCTACTTCAATGCCACCGACAACCATCGCACCCTCGATGCCTACACGACGCCGCAAGAGAGGTGGTACTTCATATCTCCTCAACTTTTTGATCTCAACCAGAAAATAGATCTTAACTTGGTTACTATACTTTCTTTTCAGCTCTTAGAATTTAGTTCTTAGTTCGAAGCAAACAATGGATGCTAAATATCATTTCTCTGGTTTGTAGCTTCAAATCTGCCATTACACAGCCATAATATAGTTTAATTGATCATGCTTAGGGTTTAATTGATCATGTTGGTTCCGTCGTGGTTTCTTTAATAGAAATCAGAGGGGAAACCCTCTTTTGCTAAAAAAATATGCTGAGAGTTTCCCCCTTTTATGATCACTATACGATCAGAATACATGCTTCGTGTCATAATAACACTGCTCCACCCATCAAGCTAAACAAGCTTATTTGTTCAAATAGGAATCTGATATTATTAAAACAGAGTTGTTTAATTGGTCAGCTAAATGTTCCTAAATTAGTTTCAAAAATGCATGTTCGCTGCTCGAGTGTGTAATATCTATAGGGTGCCCATGGTGGGCCGGCCCACCCTGGGATTTGGGGTCGTCCCAGGACCTGATTCCCCTCTGTTCTGCTGCGCACTTCCGATCTCTACTCGCCCCTAGCCACCTGCCTCACCGGCGACTTGCCGTCCCCGGACGACATGACTCTAGGAGGAGACGCCAGACTAATAGGAGGCCAGGAGCCGCTCGCCCTACAGCGTCACCGCTGCCCGGGCGTGCCGCCGTGCCTACCTTCCCAGTCCGTTTAGGGCTCAGGCGTGCAGCACCCACCAAGCCAACCCGATTTATCCTGAGATACGTCCTCAACACTCAGCAGCCACTCCTCATCACCCATTTTCTAATTGATTCATTACGCATTAGGCAGGACTGTCTTTAGGGTTTGTTGTGTGCTCAATGCTACCTACACTTAATGGTTCAGATGTATTTCGGTAATCTTTAGTACCTCTAAAGTTCACAGGGTTTTCAAAATTCCGGCCCTCGGAACAGAGACTAGTCATTTTGGATTGTTGGTCATAGTGACATTGACCCAGATTACTACTGCAAGCCAGGTTTGTTGACAATTTTACTTGTCTTTCTTACTCATTCGACATAATATCCAATTATTCACGTCGATTAGTTGCAAACAATAAGTGCTAGACAAACTTCTTCATTCAGATTTTGGACGGTCTCTTACTGCAGTTACAATTCTGCATACTTGTCCTAGTAAGCTCACAAGTAAATGATTGATTCACTACATCTATGCTTGCCTTGTCATATTTGTTGTCAATATTCTTTTAGGGAGGACCACCCTGTTTCTAAATACTGGAACTGTAGACATGAGTGAATAGTATTTCTCTATGTGATCTCTTCCATCATGTGTGGGCAACGAACACTGCATTGTATAGAAAGAAAGTGTCATTTCTAGCTTTTACATAGGTTTCGATCTTTTACATGGAATACAATCTTCCTACTTGATTTGTGTCACACTACCAACACTCCACCCTTGAAGCTAAACATTATGCCACTCATAATTGCTTAGTTTATTTGTTCAAATACAAATTTCATATGATTCTAATGTTCCTACTTTTGTTTTGAAATGTGTGCCTTCCTGTTATAGAGACATAAGGGGTTTGTATTTCTGCGTGTGGTCTGGCCAGCACGGTTGGGGAGGTGAACTTTGCATATGCAGGGGTTTATAGGGAGACACTCTCCGAGTTGAATCCGCAATGCATTCCATAGATAATCTGACTACTTTTTATGTTTCCATGAATCTCAGATTCTGAACAGCATCATAATGATTATGAGCTTGCGCGCATGAAAAGAATAAAGCAGAACACTGCCATGGCTGTCAAACTTGGCATTAAGGGTCTGAAATCAAGTCTGGATGCAATGCAATGCAAACGCTCTCCACCTACAGATTCATGCTCAGAATATGATCCTAACAGTGATTCTGAGCTAGAGGGAGACCTAAGTCAATGTAGCTCCCTAGTGGAGGAGTTAGAGGAAGATGCCCTATCTTATTCACCCATCAAGGTACTTGCTCTAACTTTCCAAGGTTACATTGCTCGCACATATCTTGCAAATGATGCTTTGCATTGCTTCTACTTTGTTGAACTGCCATTAGCTTAGTTTGCACATCATGTATGTGAATACGCCCGGCCTATCCATTTTCAGTACATATTCCATCTGTCATCATACCATATTTATCCATTCGAATGATGTTCTTGTGTATCAGACATTCAAAAGGAAGAGGGCGATTGCTGATCGTGGAGGAGCACAGGCAAAGTATTTGGAAAAGGTAATGGCACCTGATAAATCAAATAGCCCATTATGTGTAGTTGCAATATCACTGACCCACAAAACACCCCAACTCTAGCAGACTCTAGCCCTACTACACTGGTCATTTCTGATGCCCCAACTCAGCAGACCCCAACTGCAGCAAATAGTATGATTATGCCTGTTGACATAGCACCAGCTGTACGGTGCAAAACCCCCATTCCAGCAAAGAGTACACCAAATCCAGTTGCCAAATCCCTTTTCGAACCAGAGAGAGCCCCAATTGAAGCAAATAGGACCCCTCTTCCATTTCTTCCCAGTTTAGAAGACGAAGCTTATGTTGTTGTTAGGAACTTTGTGCGCATCTTTCCTTCATGGAAAGATTATACCGCAGACATAGAACAATTTCCAGTCTTCCTCCGCAACTTACGCGTAAGTAATGTACTAATTTTATTCATGGTCATTACTGCATATGTTTCTGCTGACAGAAGACACAAGATTTCATTATTTTAAATAGGCAAGGAGCAAACTGGATTGTGATGACGAGCAAGGGTTGGTTGCGCTTTTCAAGCACTCGTTGATGAAGTATCGTTCCTACCTGAGGCAAGCGCACTTCGATGGCAAGCCTCTGAACAAAATTTCTGCAAAGTCTCTGGTGCTACATTTATCCGACGGTGACTGGAATAATCTTGTTACACATTGGTCTTGGCTGTAGCGTAAGGTATTGTCTATGATATCACATCACAATTTGAACTACATTTCTGCATTTGCCTTAATGTCTCACTTGTACGAAAATTGTTAGCAGAAGAACATTCGTTCTCAAGGGACCACAAAATCTCACAACTATACTGCACACTGCATTGCTCTTGTGAGTACCTCTTGCCCTGTATGACCATACTTACTTTCATAGCTGTTTGATTATGTAGCATCACTGCACATGTTAGCCTCGTAATCGTCCATTTGGTGGACATTATAAGATCCGTATGGACTCTTACATAAATTTAGAATCAACCCAATGCTTTTGAAGAGGTTTAGCTCTGCAGTCCTCTTGTAAGGACTGAATGCGGTCTATCACTGTACTTACATTAACAGCTACTCCCTCCGTCCCATACTATAAGAACGTTTTGTACAGTACATCAGTGTTCAAAACACTCTTGTATTATGGGAAGAGGGATTGGTTCATTTTGTAGCATTCTGCATCTTATCTCCCTCGCCCACCATTTACTAAAAAAGATCAGATCTATATTTAATCTTACCAACAAGTAGAATACACAGACAATGCCAGTGCAGAAGTGTAGCCCATTGCTCTTGTCAGTACATTTTGTCCTGTAACGCTTGTACTCCCAGGGATTGGTAGTTGATTATGTAGCATCAATCTGCATCTTATCTTCATTATCCTCTATCCCTTCCAGTATTATCATATCTATAATTACTCTCTACAAAATGTAGAGTACATGCAATGCTTATGAAGAAGATTCTGTGCTGAAATTCTTGAGTTATCCTTCCCTTGACATGGAGAAGGGCATTATAAAGCCGGTGTTAACTGTTAATGTAAGTCAGTCCTTCTAAAGCCTTTATCCTCAACTGCTGTTTAATTTGCTCATACTCCCTATCGTTTACTGCTGTTTAGTTTGCTGTTTCTACCAAAATGCATGTTCGCAAGAACCGTAAGTTCTAAGTTTTACTTGTAAAACCAAATTCCTTATTCATACCATGCACATTACTTAATACTCCCTATATGTATGCTTGTTTTTGTGGATCTATAATCCAGTGTCTGGTGAAGCAGCCCATGTTTGCACCTTGTCATCTCCTGTTTTATCTTACTGATGTGGCTGATGATATGAACAACATGCCATGCACATTATCCAAAATAGATACAATGATTTTCTTTGCCCTTCATCTATGCTTGTTATGTTGACATGGTAATCCAGTAGTGTGGTGAAGCTCCCCGCATTATGAACAATGCCAAATTATTCTATTGATATTTTGAACTTACTCTTTATTTTCTAATTTGAAATTGGATAGAATTGACAGCACAGTTATCATCTTTGTTTATACATGTGCAAAACCTGTCATCTCTCTGCTTTGTTTCAGCGTGATATGCCTGATGGCATGCACAAGTCTGCTGAAGGCTATGAGACAAACCCAACATATATTGCAGCAAAGAAGACAAAACATCTTGAAGATAGCGAGACAACCCCAAAGTCTTGTCTTGATGTAGTGTTCAAGTTACTTGAGACTAACAGTCAGGTAAGCTCAAAGAATTCGTTGTCTGAATCAATTCGACTTCTTCAGTCCCAAGTTCTAGCAGAAAGGCATTCTGCAACTCAACTTCGACTTGAAGTCCTATCTCTAAGAAAGATTGTGGAGAACACCAATGAGAACCTCATCGCTAAACAGCTACACCTGGAAGCTATGACTAACATGCTAGGCCGGTCTCACAGCCTTGCTCAGCAACTTTCGCAGTAGTTCCCCCGCAACGCTAACCTTTCTTGAACTGTCTTGGAAGTGGTCTCGGTTCAGTATTATTTTGTTACGCTGCAATGGTGCCCAGTTTTTGTAATCTGCTTCTTCGTTGCGGTTTATGATCACTGGTGGCGAACTTCGATGCCTAGTGGATGTACACTACAAGAAATATGTCAACTTGTGACCACCACTATTGGTCACTGAAAGGTCACAAATTTCCATTTGCGACCTTTTTGTGACCAAAAACAGAAGGTCAAAAGCTGGCCATCATAAACTGACTATAGCGACCTTTCTTCTGGAATGTTCGAAGACGTTTACGACCAAAATATTCCTACTGTGGCGTTTTGGTCACTAGCAACACCCCAGGCCACGTAGGCATCCAGCGTGGCAAGCTGATGTGGCACAAGATTCAGCCCGGTCCAATTCGGTTTTCTACATGGGCCTAGCCCAACAATTCAGCCTATTTGTGTTTTTTTCATCAATTTTTTGTTGGGTTCATGGGCCAAGCCCAACAGCCATTTATTCTTTTGGGCCAGCCTTTTTTCTAAGCTTCTTCCATTTTTTGGGCCTCAGCCTTTTTGTGGTCCATTCATTTTTTTGCCCAATATTGTTTGGGCTAAGGCCTCTTCCAGCCCATCAATATTTTCAGCCCGCTAATTCAAAGGACTGGACAACAGAGAAACAATTCAGTTTTTTCAATTTTGCTATCAAAGCAACATTTGTTTCACTGTACAATCATACATCATCTGTTGCAGTTACATATTCATCACATTATCTATACATAAGAAGCAGCAACTAAAAGATTGTCATAACAAACGACAGCCACTCAAAAGAAAGATCACCATCACAACTCCAGCGACTACTAATATACACTACAACTTCCACTTATGTGCAAACCTACAAGAAGGCCAAACAGAAAAGGAATCGCTGAATACTCAGAGACCACTGCCATGCTGCCGATTGGATTTGGTTGCAGCCCTTCCAGTTTGCTAATGGCATCTCTCCAGCACCATATCTCATAACCTACAAAGAGAACATAAACCAGCATAAGAATTTGAAACTTCTTCTAATTTGCAACTTTTGGTAAACGATAAACTTGAGGTAACATTCAGGACAGCAGCACTGCTCCACTGTTTGATATAAGTGGCTACTGCATGTCGTGTGTATAGTACTATAGTTTCATCTTCAGACCAATCAACGCCAAGTTTCAAAGAAAATCTGATGATAAGTTGCACCAAGATTTAGCAAGGTGCGTACCTCCAAGTGGATGAGCGAGCTCTGAGACCCACTCCCTGACCCTCTCCGCAGATGCTCCCGTCGAAGCATACTGCATCATAGCAAGCACAAAAATTCAGAAAACTACAGCTGGTGTAAAGATGAACCAAACTATAGTTTAAGTAAAACTATAAGAACACAAAATAAAACTACAAAAACTACAGTTTCAGTAAAACTATAAATTAGTTTAGATTGTGAGAGCATACATGGAAAGTCTGCACCATCAGCAGTAACCATTAACAAAAGAAAATAAATTATGTCGATGCTGGAAATAACATCTCTGGAGTGGTTTTAATTGAAAAAATCTATAGAATACTCCAGTAATTAGAGTACATAGCTAAGATGCTGGAAAGAACATCACACGGGCAGGACAAACTACTCCATCTCTGCACTACAAGCAGGAAAAACTATAGGAGTATACAGCTACTCATACGGGAGTACTATGGGCAAGACAAATACAGGAGTAAGATGTTGATCATGTTAGATTCAGACTATCACTGGTAGTGTAATTTTCTACTACATAAACATCTACTGAACCAATGGTGAATAATAGCTTATTGTAGGCAAAATCATTTGGATAACAGTAACTTGTTTAGATAGTCGGAATCAATTAAGCTGCAATCAATTAAGCTGCTTAGGCATCTGTGTACGTGATTGTCTTGCAAAGAATCGATCAAAATCACTAGTAGCACAAAGGACCCTCGCAGACATTTGTAATAGTATGCAAACTGACCTTATGCATTGTACATGTAAGGTAAGGTAAATAGAGTTCCCAGCAGACAATGTATTCTAGTTATTAAACAAATGCTCGCCAAGATAATCAGTACAGTGGTGAACCGAATGCAGTAATAATCCAAAGGTGATACTAATAAGCAGTAGGAACCTCCCTACTTTTGTGATATAAAACTAATACCAGACCAATTTTGTACCAAGTTAAAGTTACTTCAGATTGTGAACAGTTAGCTCGACTAACATTCTCTAAACCTTCTAATTATAAGTTCCACAACCTAAACACACTATGCAACCATTTGTGTGCTCTCTGTCAAGCTGAATTTAGGCCTTTCCATGGAGCAGAGAGCATAGATTCGATCACCGGCCTTGTGCCAAGTCCCCCACGCTTTCCTGTGGCAGCCTTCACAACAATGACCTGCAAGCAAAACACACCAAAAACTAAGTCACACATGCATGCTAGTAATCCACTATCCTGTAGTTGTTTGGTTATTATTTTAGATTAATATGAATAATTCAATATGTATTATCTATTTTTAAAAAATGAAGTAAACAAGTTATTCAATATTTCTTGGAAGAAAATACGACTGGCTGGAGAACCTGCTATCAGAAATGTCTAGACAATGAAAAAGAAGCAGCATTATCATTAACCAGCACAGAAATTTAGTAAAGTGGGAACCCAGTAAGGAGCTATGTATCTTTGTTCTAATAATTTTCACTGTATCTTCAGAGATTGCTCTAAATTCAGGATAGTTCAGCTTTCATTCTAAGATGTGTGCAACATTGCCATCCTTCAGAAGGAAGCTACAGGGAGTCTCAAGGAAATTAAACCTGCAAAGAGGCCGTGATGGAGACACGAGGAAATTGTGCAGAAAATACTACAACCACATTTCCTCATATCACCATCACATATCCACATCCCCTGTGCAGGTGGAATTTGTCACATATCCATATCCACATTCCCCTGCCGAACTGAACTCGTATATGGAAATACAAACCAACAAATCAGACGAACATAGCAATTTCTGCACACTCCAGAGCTGGTGTTACTGACTAAACCAACCTATTTCCTCTAGTATTTCACAGAGATTACAGGTCTGTATGCAACAGCGGCCTGATCCCCTTGACAGGGCTAAGCACTACAAAGAAGTCAACCTAGGCAGTACGTGATGGAACTAACAGAGCAGGTGCAGAGGCGATGCTACGCAGACATTATAGAGCAGAATCAATGGGGTTCAGGTGGATGAATCGACATCGCTTTGGCTGGCTCACCAAGGTTGCTCGAGAAGGAAAAGGAATGGACCCAAATCCGTACCTCGGGCTCGGAGGAGCCGATGACCCAGGCTGGTCGACACCGACAAGCGTGGCCGGTAGGATGCCGAAGACGAAGTCGCCGAAGGAGATGTTGTAGCTCCGAGGCGCGCGCCGTGGTGCTCCTGCCATGGGTCGGGCGCGCGAGAACGGTCGGGCTCCTCCCGCTTCTCCTCGAGAGGCCTCCGCTATGCGCTGCTCCCACGCGAGCCCTGCATGTCACCCAAGGAGAGGAGAGGAGCGCATATGTTAGGAACCATAGGAGAGGGAGGGGAGGTGCGGAGTGTCATGCGCGTACGTGGTCGTTGCAGGGCACGCCGCCATCCTGGCCGTAGACTACCTGCTTGTGGTCGCCGGGCCGGCGAGACGAGGCGCCGCGCGACAAATCCCAAGGACGAAGTGGTTGGTTGGCTCGGAGTGGATAAGGCTAGGGGAGAACGGGAGGGAGGGAGGAGCTCGATCTCGTCTATGGTGAGGGTCGTCGATGGTGGGCGGCGGCGGATCGAGATCTGAGGGAGGGAGAGGGTGACTTGGAGATGGGGATCTGGGATCGAGGGGCGCGGGAGAGGGTGGAGCAGCGGCGCTTGGGGGGTGGGGTCGAGCTCCGCCGGAGGGAGGTGGCCGACGCACGCAGGAATGGAGATGGAGGCCGGGGGCTCTGACTTGGATTGGATCTGGGCGGCCGTGGCGATTGGGAGAAGGGGGATAGGGTTTCGTGGGTGGACGAGGATGAGAGGATCTGCATCGGGGGAGAGGGGAGAGGA